>NC_049996.1:4441550-4569354 GCF_000003815.2 Branchiostoma floridae
AGAGAACTAGATAATGAATTATGACTGATGGTTCCAATTTTTGTTATTTTATATCAACCTGTTGTATGTTTGTTACACCTCCCTTGTAATGTTATGGTATCTTAACATTTGAGGACAAATGTTCGGTGAGGGGGAGGTAGTGTAACGGCCATGACCTTTGACATATGAGATAATTAGGTAATGACCGTCTAGACCATATGAGGAGGAGCTGACATTAGCATATTAGGTAAACCCTGATTGGCTGGATGCCGACAGCATCCAACCAGTTTACCTGTGATGGGCGGAGTTATACATCCTATTGTCATGCTAGTTAACCTTAGAGATTGTATGAAGAGATTTAGTCAGTCGGTGCCCCAAGGACTCAGGTGAGGTTGTTTAAGTAGGGCTTCGTCCCTCTGTTGGATTGTGTACTAGTTAGTAAGTTAGACCAACTCTCTCTGTAAATATACTTAGCTCTCTGTATCATTATCCTAGACCTGTAACTGTAACTTGCTGTAGTCCTAAGTGAAACACATTGTATTATATGTTACTTGAGTTTAGCATAGGTTGAATAAACACGGCTCACAAATAGTAATCGACTGGTTTGGCTGAGTTCCTGATAAGTTAATATAGGACTTAGATACCAAACAACCCTATTGTTTCAAAGCCGACTCAGGAACGTGTAGTTCCCGACAAACAGACCCCGGTAACTCCAGTACCCCAAACATCGGGAAACGTGAAGGTGAGGGTTCTTGCTGACTCGTTATGGAATGACGTGGACCCGGCAATAATGTTCAAGGACAGAACCGCAACCATAACAAAATCAACCACACTTCGCAAGGCTTCCGAAAATGCTACCATGCTCCCTGACAACAACACAGAACTGGTCATCATTCATGTTGCGTCTAACGACATGGATAACACCAAAACCCGGAACGACAGCGTCAACATATGTGTAGAACAAACCGCCAAACTGATCGAACGTGCTAAGACATCATACCCAAACGCAAAAATCGCCATGTCACAAGTCTTGCCAAGAGGATCAAACACGCAGTCCACCCTCAACAAAAACATAGCCACCTACAACAATGCCATCGAACAGTCCTGCCTTGAAGACAACAAACTCATCTACATCAGACACAGACTTCTCTCTCAGGACCGTTCACTTTACAAACGTGACGGTATCCACCTCATACCTGACGCAGGCGGCGTCAAGTTGATGGTGGCTGATGTAAAGCGTACCCTGAGGCACCACCAGGAAGCCATGGACTCCAGACAGCGCACCAAACCAGCGAGAGGACCGCAGTGGATGCCAAACATCCAGCCCTACATGCAGCCCGGACAACACCCCCCACCCCACTGGAACACTCCACGGAACCCGTCGCAGATGTACTCGAGGCACCCAGCACGTGCACCAAGCCGCCAGGGGACCGACTGGAACCACACGAGAGACAAACAGCAGACTGTGGAGAAGCTGCTACATATGCTGACGGACTTCCTCAAGCAGTGAAAGTGAAACAGTAATGCACAGATTGGAATACTTTGGACAATCTGTGAGTATATATACACATCCAAGAAACACAGGTACACAATTTCGTTAAGATTGTATGTATGCACTCCGCTCACATGTAACCATGCTCTAACTATTGTCTGTGATATCTCTATTCCCCATTCGACACCTCCGACCCAAGAATGTCTATTCAAAAGGTAGCACTTAAGTTTTGTTCTTGGAACGTTCAAGGTGGTCTTCGGAGGAAATGTCAAGATGAAGAATTTGTTTCTAGTCTAGAAGAATATGATTTTGTGTGTCTCCAGGAGACCTGGCTTAAGCCAGGAGAACAATGTAGAATAGAATCTTTTAATTATTTTAGAAGTGATAGGGAAGTTAAAAAGACTGCCAAAAGGAATTCAGGCGGGATAGTCATAATGTTCAAAAACAAACTCACCAAAGGCCTTACAAAACTACCATCTAAACACCAAGATATCCTCTGGTGTAAGTTAGATAAGATATTCTTTGGCCTAGAGCAAGATCTGTTTGTCGGCTGTGTGTATTTCTCTCCGGAAAACTCATCAATCCCAGAAACGAAAAACAATTCCCTATTTGATATCGTGCAAGATGACATATGCAAATTCTCAAATCAAGGTAATGTCATGCTGCTTGGTGATTTTAACGCCAGAACAGCGTCCCTACAGGAAACAATAATTGAAGATGATTGTCTAAACCACGATTTCATAGATATAAAAGACATGCCTCATAGGGCTAGCTACGACAAAACAACTAATAGATATGGTAATAATTTAATTGACCTTTGTACAGCAGCCAATCTTAGTATCCTAAATGGCCGGGTCGCAGGAGATCTATCCGGTAAATTTACCTGCCACAAGTACAATGGTTCAAGTGTAGTTGATTACTTCATTGTTAGCTCGGAATTTCTCTCCAAAATTCAGTATTTGAAAGTGAACGACCTTTCTGTGTTTTCTGACCATTGTTTGTTGTCTTGTTCTATTTCGACAAATTATTCACCATACATAAAACAGGTTCAATTCCCGACTCATCCCCTGCCAAGTAAGTACATTTGGGATGATGACTCAAAAGCGAAATTCTCAGACACGTTATGTGATCCATCAACATTGAATGACATACAAAATTTTATGAACAAGTCATTCTGCAATGTAGACAGTGCAGTAAAGGAATTTGCCGGCATAATAACACGTGTAGCGGACAAATCTTTACGGAAAATTACTTTCAGGAACAAAAGAAGAAAGAAAAAGAAAAGTAAGCCATGGTACACCCCATCATGCGCCTCTCTGAAACGCAAAATTAATAACTTAGCTTCCCAGTTTTCAAAATGCCCGTGGAGACTTGATATCCGACACACATATTTCTGCAACCTTAAAGTCTACAAGAAGAAAATTAAAACAGAAAAAAGGCTTTTCAACGAAAGACAATGGCACAAGCTAAGCAAACTCAGTAAAGAAAATCCTCAAAAATTCTGGAGAGAATTAAAGCTACAAAAGCAGGATGAAAGTGATCAACAGGACATCGATAATAATATTAACCCCGAAGAGTGGAGAACCCACTTTAAAAACTTAAATGACCTCATTGAATGTAGTAAATCCGATAATGATTTCCAACAACATGTTTACAATGTGAGGCCTGAACTTGTCCAAACGGCTAACAAAAGCACTGAAGCACACTCTGTCAATACCGACCCTGCAGACAACATTACAGACAACATTATCCACACGCTAGAAAAACTTACAAAAAAACCGCTAGATTTCGACATTTCAAATGAAGAAATCTTGCAGGGGCTGCGTAAATTAAAATGCAGCAAAGCGTGTGGAACAGACTCCGTCATTAATGAAATGTTGAAAAATGCTGATACACAACTTATACCGCCATTGCATAAACTCTTTAATATGGTCCTTAGCTCTGGGTATTTCCCACACGAATGGAGCCAGAGCATTCTTGTCCCCATATACAAAAGCGGCAATCCGTCAAACCCCTCAAATTACCGAGGTATTGCCATCTCTAGCTGTGTCGGAAAGTTGTTCACATCAGTACTCAGCAACCGCTTACAACTACTATTAGAAAACAACAATATTCTGTCCCCCTTTCAATCCGGATTTAGAAAAGACTTTCGGACCAGTGATAATATCTTTGTGCTAAAATCTCTCATTGATAAACAGTTGTCTGTACCTGGAGGAAAACTATACACATGCTTTGTAGACTTCAGAAAAGCCTTTGACTCTGTGTGGAGAAATGGCTTATTCTACAAAGTCTTATCGTCAGGTATAGGTGGCAATTTCTTCAGAATTATACAATCAATGTACAGTAATATAGAGTATTGTGTAAAAACGTCTCACGGCCTTTCAGATTACTTCAGATCTTCTTGTGGTGTGCGACAGGGATGCAATCTAAGTCCACTCCTCTTAAATCTATTTGTCAATGATCTTCCAGCCACATTAACTTCACCATTATGCGACCCTGTAATCCTAAAAGATATCCCCATAAATAGCCTTCTTTGGGCAGACGATCTTGTGCTCATTTCACAAACAGAAAGGGGTCTTCAAAATTGCCTGGAAAGATTAGATAAATTTTGTTCCACGTGGAAACTGTCGATAAATAGAGAAAAAACTAAAATTATGATATTTTCAAAAAATGGAAGAACTTATTGTAATAAACGCTCCCCTTTTCAATCACAAGGACAAACTATAAATTTCACAAACTTTTACACTTACCTAGGAGTAGACATCACACCATCAGGATCATTCCACCGTGCCAATAAACAACTTAGAGTAAAAGCTATGCGAGCATCCTTTAAACTTAAATCATTGCTAGCATCAAATCATAATCCCTCAATATCTCTTGCCCTGGATTTATTCAATAGCCTAATCAAGCCGATCTTGCTCTATTGTGGGGAAATACTTGGAACAAACGCTCAAGGCAAAGAGCTCATTCTAAAAGGAATAGAGGAATATCCGAATGAAAGTGTTAGAGATACGGTCTCAAACATCATTTCCCCGATACTTGGACCAGGTATAGATATACTTAAGGCTACCCGTGTTGGTAAAAAATCTGATACACCATCTACCCGTCCTGTTCTTGTTCGATTTAGGAAGTATACTGACAAACTGAATATCATATATCAATCAGACGCCCTTAGAAATCAGAACGTAACACCAGAGCAGCCTATTATTTCTTACGAGATTCCCGATCTAGAACATGTACTACTTAACTACTGTAAGATATTACTTAGCGTTCCTAGAAGTTCTGTGAATGCCGCCGTACTGGGCGAACTAGGTATGTTTCCACTTTATATAGACACCCAGACACAACTGATTAAATATTGGCTTCGATTACACAATATGTCTAATGATAGAATTGTTAAAAAAGCATACGACATTGCTGTTGTACAAGAACATGAATGGATTACACATGTACAAGATATGCTATGCAGGCATGGTTTCCAAAATGTTTGGCTAAACCCTAATGTCGATGCCAAATATTTTGGAAACATGTTTAAGGAACGCCTAAAGGACACATTTCTTTCGAACTGGAGACAAAAGATAAGAAACTTTAGTAAACTGGCAACATATTCGAAAATTAAAACAACCTTCGCTCTAGAAAAATACCTGTTATCAATTCAAAACAGATCATTTACTAATAGCATAACAAAACTAAGGATTGGAGCACATGCTTTGGAAATTGAAAAGGGTCGTCACAAAAATATACCAGCTGAAAAGAGAATGTGTCCCATCTGCAAAGACAGTATTGAAGATGAATATCATTTCCTGATGATATGCCCTTATTACAATGAAGAAAGGAAAAAGTTATTGACAATGTATAACAACGGAACAACATTACCTAAAACAAGCAGAGAAATATTTGATGTACTTCTATCATGTCCTGACTCCATATCTGTGCACCTAGGCCAATTTATATATAATGCTATGCAAAAGAGAAGTAGTGCTTTAACAATGTGAAATACACTATGCCGCCATATATTATTCATATATCTTGCTAGACTAGTATACTGATGTAAGTAGTTTGTAGTTGTTAGTTACACGTAATTTGCCATACATTGTACCTGTTGCAATCGTTGTGCAATAAACTTGACTTGACTTGACTTGACTATCCTCAATATGCTCATTAGGATATGTGAATACTATCAGAGCAGGTAGGCAGATCTGTCACACTCATACTCAATATGCTCATCAGGATATGTGAATACTATCCTAGCAGGTAGGCTCATCTGTCACACTCATACTCAATATGCTCATCAGGATATGTGAATACTATCCTAGCAGGTAGACTCATCTGTCACACTCATCCTCAATATGCTCATCAGGATATGTGAATACTATCCTAGCAGGTAGGCAGATCTGTCACACTCATACTCAATATGTTCATCAGGATATGTAAATACTATCGGAGCAGGTAGGCTCATCTGTCACACTCATACTCAATATGCTCATCAGGATATGTGAATACTATCCTAGCAGGTAGGCAGATCTGTCACACTCATACTCAATATGCTCATCAGGATATGTGAATACTATCCTAGCAGGTAGGCTCATCTGTCACACTCATACTCAATATGCTCATCAGGATATGTGAATACTATCCTAGCAGGTAGGCAGATCTGTCACACTCATACTCAATATGCTCATCAGGATATGTGAATACTATCCTAGCAGGTAGGCAGATCTGTCACACTCATACTCAATATGCTCATCAGGATATGTGAATACTATCCTAGCAGGTATACATACTATTAGGCAGATCTGTCACACTCATACTCAATATGCTCATCAGGATATGTGAATACTATCCTAGCAGGTAGGCTCATCTGTCACACTCATCCTCAATATGCTCATCAGGATATGTGAATACTATCCTAGCAGGTAGGCTCATCTGTCACACTCATACTCAATATGCTCATCAGGATATGTGAATACTATCCTAGCAGGTAGGCTCATCTGTCACGCTTATCCTCAATATGCTCATCAGGATATGTGAATACTATCCTAGCAGGTAGGCAGATCTGTCACACTCATACTCAATATGCTCATCAGGATATGTGAATACTATCCTAGCAGGTAGGCTCATCTGTCACACTCATCCTCAATATGCTCATCAGGATATGTGAATACTATCCTAGCAGGTAGGCTCATCTGTCACACTCATACTCAATATGCTCATCAGGATATGTGAATACTATCCTAGCAGGTAGGCTCATCTGTCACACTCATCCTCAATATGCTCATCAGGATATGTGAATACTATCCTAGCAGGTAGGCTCATCTGTCACACTCATACTCAATATGCTCATCAGGATATGTGAATACTATCCTAGCAGGTAGGCTCATCTGTCACACTCATCCTCAATATGCTCATCAGGATATGTGAATACTATCCTAGCAGGTAGGCTCATCTGTCACACTCATACTCAATATGCTCATCAGGATATGTGAATACTATCCTAGCAGGTAGGCTCATCTGTCACACTCATACTCAATATGCTCATCAGGATATGTGAATACTATCCTACAATGTAGCAGGTAAGTTGAGCTGTCAAACATTGGTATTCATCTCAGTCTATTCTAATTGGTGTTAAGCCTCTTTTGTCCTGACAGTGTCCACAAGTAGACAAATCTAAAAGAAATTTGGTAGCTACATTCTTTTCTGTATGATAGGGACCATGCTATATCTACATGATACTGAATTGAAGGCACAATTAATCTGGCCATGCCAGAGTGTCAACTGTTTTACTGTTAGAGTAACAATGTTAATTGATGTACCCAGAGTAACAATGTTAATTGATGTACCTTATCTTATTCCCCCTCACACAGGGACCCAGATGGAGCTATCATCCGACCCCTCCCTCGAGCCAAGAGACTGGTAGCAGAGACAACATGTCTGCCACATATTGTACAGGTTAGTGGGGAGCTGGCTTGTGTCATGCCATCATGCATTTTCCATGTCAAGAAATTTAATAGTTGAAAATTTTAGAATGAAATATTTCCATTCAGTACAATTATTTCAGAGCCAAATAAAGTATTTGATTTTTAATATACAATTGCTATCCTACTATAAGAGGATTTTCAAGGCAAATCTTCTCATGATGTCAGCTTTTCAACATTTTAAGTGCATAATGTTTTGCTCTTTCTTTAGCTTTATGTAACATATGTCTGGCACTTAGTTCTTTCCTTCAGCCTTTGACCACATGCCTGAATTTTAGCTGAAGCTTGTCTTTCAAAAGTCTGACTTGTGATTGGTTCTTTTGGCTGTAGTGTGTCCTTGACTTGTGGTTGGTTCTTTTGGCTGTAGTGTGTCCTTGACTTGTGGTTGGTTCTTTTTGCAGCTGCTGTTGTTTGTCTTTTTCTGCCTTGTGATTGGTTCCTTCCTGCAGCTGCTGTTGTTTGTCTTTTTCTGACTTGTGATTGGTTCCTTCCTGCAGCTGCTGCTGACCTTTGACCCCGTGCTTGTGGAGAAGGTTGCCACGGTGATGTGGCACATCATGCAGGACAACCCCCAGCTGCCACGCCTGTACCTGAGCGGGGTGTTCTTCTTTATCATGATGTACACGGGGTCCAACATTGTACCTGTGGCCAGGTGAGTTCACACTGCTGAGGTGAAGGCAGCAAATTTCGTATTGGGGGGGGGGTCAAACTTTTAAAACATTTTCAGCACATAGAGTGCCGAAGGTGCGACATTCCTAGGGGGTCCTGGGGTATGCCAGACTATGCTCAATCTAATGGCAATTCTATTAAACAGACACATCACTGATGGTTTTATGTGAGGGAGATGGCCCAAAAATATTTTCATGATTTCTACCGCAGAAGGCGTGATCTGTCGCAAGGTTGGTCTGGGGAAATTTTCAAATTACAACTCCATTTTCTGTATTTTGAGGGACAAATTATGCTGACAAATTTAGTGCCATTTGTGTTAAAGAAATGCATGTTTGAGGGCGTCTATTATGACCCACGCCCACACAAGGTACGTTGTGGGTGCCAAAAATGGGGTTGATACCCAGTGTCAAACAGTAGGAAAATGAATTCATTTGGCTGGACAAGTCTGCAACCTCCAAATGACATTTTCTGCAATGACACACCTGTTTTTCTTTAGATCAGTGCACAATTTTAAGATCGGCGGATCTTCATACTATTAGGTCTCTGAATAAAGTTCGAAATAAAGTTCCTATATGGGGAACATTCGGTGCCAGCGTCTTTTCTGAAGATCTTGCGTAAGTGTGGGTGGTTAGCTTGAGGTTGTCCTGTCCTACGTACTCTAAAAACAAGAATTATCATAAATTAGCTTTTATACTGCTGAATAGAATAAGAACAGTTGTATGATAATGATTCTGTCCTGACTCCAGGTTCCTGAAGTACACGCACACCCAGCAGGCGTTCCGAGCGGAAGACGCCAAGTCTAGTGACATCATGCAGCGGAGCATCCTGGGACAGATCCTGCCCGAGGCCATGGTCCACTACCTGGAGAACTACGGCGCCGAGAAGTTCAGCGAAATCTTCCTGGGAGAGTTCGACACTCCGGAGGCCATCTGGAGCAGTGAGATGAGGTGAGTCTTTAAGTTAGAACTCTTCCTTCATATCTTCTTAAGTCTGCAGTAAGAAGTTAGGCGAAATCTTCCTAGGAGAGTTCAACACTCCGGAGGCTATCTGGAGTAGTGAGATGAGGTGAATCTTAACGTCTTAGACATTTTCTTCATATCTTAAAGTTTGTAAGTTTGTATACTAAAGATGCTGTGAATTTAAGAGTGTGCTTGTTGCACATTTACTCAAGAAGCCTTGGATGAATCCTGATGATAATGTACAGCCACTCATGATCGAGTATGGCAAGTCTACTGTTGATATTTGGTAGGTGGGTATGGGTTAGGAGAACAAAGGTCAAGTTTTAAAATTGGCTACCTAGCAACTTTCTAAGGTACTGCAGTGGAACTTCTGGTTCGGATATCTTGTGCGCTGTGGTCACGATTTTTTGGTCGTAGATAGGCACTGAATACATTTAGCTAATGATGCAGAAGATACAATGTAAGTGCACGTTTTGGCACCCTAGTTTCGTAATACTAGCTAATCAGAGACAATAAGTAATTTTTGCAAATCTAGCTAGCGAGGAAGCAAGGTAAAATCCTAGCCATGGTGGCATTCTAAGAATTAGCCATATGTGATTTTCCCTGAAACATTAATGTTTTTGTTTAAGATACAGTAACTGTAACAACAGTTGCTACAGCTATTATTATCCATTCATGCCATTCAGTAGATTTAGTTCTTTGCACAAGTGTTCATGATAAGTGTGACCATTTCCACTGTTTCCCAGACGCATGATGATAGAGAAGATAGCAGCACACATCGCAGACTTCTCTCCACGCCTGCAGTCCAACACCCGCGCCCTGTACCAGTACTGCCCCATCCCCCACATCTCATACCCCCCGCTCGAGAATGAACTCTTCTGCAACATCTACTACCTGCGCAACCTGTGCAACACCACCAAGTTCCCCGACTGGCCAATCAAGGAGCCTGTAAGTTTGTGCTGTCCAATCACATCACTGCATGAACGTTTAGCCATTCACAGCTTTACCTCTGAAAGGCCAATAAGGGAGCTTTTAAGTTTGTGCTGTCCAATCACAAGAGCTGGTACCTATGCATGAAAGTCTAACCTATTACAGCTATACATATGTAAGGCCAGTAAGGGAGCTTTTTGTCTGTCTAACACAAAAAGATGTGTTTGTTACGCCTGGCCAACCATTGCAATGTTTGAGTGTCAACTTTCTTGAAATTTTTTGTGATTTTCGCATGTCCCCAGCATTCCAAACTACATGTTTCAGCTATCACGATGTCCATATTTTGCATGTTTTTATATAGCCATAGAATTTCACATGGTCAAGTATAACAGTTACTGTGAGGTTGTCTTTGATGTGGATGTTGTCATGATGAGTCTTGTTATCTTCCAGGTGAAACTCCTTAAAGACATCCTTGAAGCCTGGAAGTCTGAGGTGGAGAAGAAACCCCCGTCCATGTCTGTGGAGGAGGCTTATGATGTGCTGAACCTGCCTAAGGGGGAAGGAGGGTGAGTATAGGGATGGACAAGCTGAGGGTTGGGGTGGGGCAGTTTTAGTGTAGGCTGGGTTCCTTTCTAAAGATCTCCTGTGGGTTCCAACCCGCATTTGCAGCCTTGTTGTGCACGTATGGTGTAGGAGATAATGTTTGGTAAGTTTTGAGCATCTATCATCATGAATGCAATTTGCATTGTAAATGAGCATGGAAAGATAATTGAATGAATGGGGAGCAGTCTCAGTATGGTAAGATCGTAGTTGTACCTTGAAGTTCATTCTTCAGTTTGTGGCTCAAACATGACAATTGTTGCATACATTGCCAGAGGTAGAGCAATTTCTCCAGATATTAATGACTCTGTGTATTGCCTTGTTGTAGATTTTTATCTACCTCATTCTGTGAAAAAAAGCAGCAAGCTTCATTCTGGTGAAGGTTGTGTTTTTCTCTCTCAACACAGTTGGACCACAGTTTTAACATGATTATGACAAATGAGTGTTCTATTTTGCTATGGTCTACATAATGTACATCTTCGTTCTTTTTGGTGAAAATGTTTCTACAGCCATGAGGAGGGGAAGATCCGTAAGGCGTACTTCCGGCTGGCCCAGAAGTACCATCCTGACAAGAACCCTGAGGGCAGGGTGAGTACAGCTTTAAAGGGGCATTCCACTCCAGAAGGGAGTCTTGTTTCCAATAGATAATGTGTCAATGAATACATAATCAGCTGAATGCACCTTGGGATGAATTGCGCTATGTGTGTTTTGTAAAACAATATGACACTCAATAAACCCATGCAGACCCTTCCCATGCATTCCCTAATATGCACTTTGTTTATCGTGCATATTTTCGGAATAAATGAGGTTCGCTGAGCACACCGAGAAAGCAAATTGCTCATAATATAGCAAAGAATACAAGAACAAGACAAGATTTCTTAGCGAACCTGAAATTAGTTTTGTAACCTTACCCAAAAATTTTGCATTGTATTCAGCCATAGGATTAATTCAATTAGAGGGTACTCTGGGAGTTTAGTAGAAGACTGAATGCTTTTGAGGCACGTGAAGCAACTGGGTACTTGATCGTGTAATATGAAGTAGTATGCATATATTACTTCCTAAAATTGATATCTATCGGAAAATAACACTCCCGTATGGAGTGGAATGCCCCTTTAAGGAACATACATTGTCCTCCGTAAACTATTCACCCCATTCAAGCTCTGGTTCACTGATGAGGCCTTCTATAAATTGACTTGCATGGTCAGGTACCAGTTGATAGAGAAACAATTTTGAATTTTCATCTAGAATACAAATAAGAGTTTTTATTGCCTCCAAGTCGTACAGTTCTTGTAGTGACATGGTAATAGGGTTTGAACAAGCATGTGTGTGTTTGATCCTGTTGCTCTGATTGAATGAGTAATACATGATTCCTGCAATGATTAATGACGTGGGGTGCCAGGCTGTATGTTGTAAAAGAATTGATCAGGGGAGCAAACAGGATGGATACGACAAAACTAGGAGTGTCTAATAGAGATAAGTATGTTCTTTTATCTTAAAAGAACATACTATTAGACACTCCTAGTTTTGTTGATTACTTTGGGATTATATGAATTTAATATGTCTTGCCTAAATTCTTACATACATGAGGCCATGTTGATTGGTTGAGATATTTTGTTTTGCCAAACATAAATTCGTTGTGACTATCAGTTTTTTACCGTGGCAGTCTGTTTCTTTGTTTCTTTGCGTTTTAGTAATCATCTTGACTGCTCTGTCAGCCTGTGTTCATTGATAGCATTTAAAGAGTTTCCTCTACTTTCTTTTATATTCTTTTATGGTCTAATGTTTCAACTACCACCCTTTGTCATATACATTGTACGTCTTTACTCGTCTTGTTCTTTTGTTGTTGAAGATTTACGTCTTTTCTGTTCTTCTGTGTTTGTGTGTGTTTTTTGTTGTTGTCCTGTCCCTTCTCAAGGCCCCAGAGTTGTTTAAGGTAGGGATGTATGTGGGAATGATTCTTTGTCTTGTAAGTGTGATTGATCATCAAATGAAAGTTGTAGGACTTTCAAAGGAGTCAGAGTGCAAGTTTTACATTTGGTTGAAAATCTGTCCTATGAACAGGTATACATACCAAGACATAATAATCAACAGGGCAATCTGTTCCTCTACAATGAGCATTGACAATTACAGCATGAAAGTAATATTATCATCTAATAAGTTAAACATAAATTATAATTGATTTAAAAAGAAACAGAAATCCTTACATGATTTAAATGCTTTTTGTCAGTTTTTGTCAGTGATTGATATGTTTGAAAATTTAATCCAGGGTTGTGGGGGAAAACTTTTGAATTCAATTGGATTCAAGTCCTAGAAAGATTCTTCAGCTGTCTGATAATCCAATTCTGTCTGTTTTTGCAGGAAATGTTTGAGAAAGTAAACAAGGCGTACGAGTTCCTGTGCAGCAAGTCTTCCCAGCGTCCCGAGGGGCCGGACCCGATGAACATCGTCCTCATCCTCCAATCACAGAGCATCCTCTTCAAGAGATACAGGGATGGTGAGATGTCCGAAAATATTACTTCGTCAAAAATCGTAGAAGCAACAATATTATAGCTGCTATGAAATAAACAGCTTGACTTTTTACATTTCTGGGACAGATTCTCACTTTAAAGGTTTAAGGATGGTAAGACTAAGATATCTAAAATAGGTTGATACAAGAATCTTTCATTATGTTTTTGATCATCATTTTCTTAATATGCTGTCGCATTTTGCTGATCATTCCATATGATTGTTCTGAATATGTTATGGTCAGCAATTTCAAATCCTCAATCTGAATTCATTGTTCTACCAGACTGAGTGAATTTTATGATCATGTAGTTGTTGCCATTAAGATTCGTCACTAATGATCTAAAATTGATAATATTGGTATGGAACAATGACGGCTGAGACTCAAAAAAATTTGACTGCTTTTGACTTTATTCATCTTTCAGGGTTCTAGCTAGTGCATTTTAGCGTAGTGGCCCACTACGCTAAAATTTGTGACCACTACGCTGAAATAAGGGCCACTACGCTTATTTTAACTATCATTTGCTTGTTCAACAATGTCTAATCAATGTCTGAACAAAAAAAAAATGATATGCCATTCAAAACTGACTAAAAAATCCTCCAACTTTTAACTCTACATTTTCAAAATCTGACCGTGAAAAGGCTAAGACTCCCGTTCCACACCAATCTCCTGAGTGGTCACTTTGCTACCATGCCATTCCCACTACGCTAAAATGAAATCCTGGCTAGAACCCTGTCTTTCTCAAAAATGACAGAGATCCTTCTTCCGTTCTCCTTCCATTTATGCCTTTTATGTGCCTCTCTATTTCAGTGTGCTCTGACTTGAGTTTACAATAATATTGACCAACCAGCATTAAGGATATCATTTTGCCCTGGTGTTATTGGATCTGACGGTCTTTAGTAACTTGAAGGAAATTTATTTTGTTTATTTATTATAATAATAAATTCTTTAGCAAAAGCTTGTAATAATACTATCATGGCCTCTTCTTCAGTTTTGGCACCATACAAGTACGCTGGCTACCCCATGCTCATCAAAACCATCCGGATGGAAACCGGTGACGACCAGCTCTTCTCCAAGTCTGCGCCTCTTCTCACGGCCGCGAGCGAACTCGCCTTCCACACGGTCAACTGTTCTGCGCTGAACGCGGAGGAGCTGCGGAGAGAGAACGGTATCGAGGTCTTGCAGGAGGCGTTCTCGCGGTGTATCAGTGTGCTGAGCAAGTCCAGTAAACCTGACGATCTGGCTGTGCAGGTGGGCCTGGCTGTTTCACATTAGCCATTGATTTAAAGCCACCTTTCTGTTAAACATAGTACCAGTTTCGTATGGTATCTATGTACTGCTTACGATCAGACTGTAAGGTTTGATTCACTCATGATCATACTGGAAAGGACCTCTACCTGCAGTGTACTGTTACAATAGGATCTTTCACATGCTCAAAGTGACTGGCTCTCCCGTCTGATTTAGAACGCACAGATATAAAAAAAGAACCTACTCATGATCATGGTCTAGAGCTCTCCAAATATACAGTTAGTAGAAGCCGCTTAATTGCACAGCTTATTTGCCAGTGAATTTCGTGCAATTATATTAATATCAAGTGTTCATAACTAATATCCGAGACTCATAATGATGGTGGAAAGCTGATAATTAACCACAATTTAAGCCTTAGATTTTGTATGACAGCTACTGTAATGGTTGTATAATTACCTAGTACCTACATCTGCCTGAAGATGGCTCAGCTCATACAAATGTAGATCATCAGCTTAAAATTTCAGTGGTAGAAATAAACTTTATTCAATTTGTTTGTGTATTGTTTTTTCAGGTGTCCTTGCATCGGGTGCTTAACTGTAGCTGTAGATAACTAATAGTATATGAATCAGCTTGAAAAGTTTGTGTATTCTGAACTGTTATTGTTTGTTGACAATCATGTTAAACTTTGTTGTTTGTTCAGGTGTGCATGCACATCAGCAGGTGCTAT
Organism: Branchiostoma floridae; assembly: GCF_000003815.2. Lineage (NCBI taxonomy): Eukaryota > Metazoa > Chordata > Leptocardii > Amphioxiformes > Branchiostomatidae > Branchiostoma > Branchiostoma floridae. The sequence continues at coordinate 4,456,633 of NC_049996.1, forward strand.
GCTGTAGCTGCACAGTTTGAGGGTTGCAGAGAGAAGATCATTGAGATCCCAGCCATTATTAAGGACCTGTGCAGAATCCTGTACTATAAGGTGGGTACAGAAACATGGTAGGGTGGTGTACATAGGTATGAATTGTGGACATTTTATAGAATGAGAATAAATTGGAACAACTGAAGATCTTTTAGGGAAAGCTGGTACCATTTTTTTTCATATCGGTAATCCCATGGAGTGTGCTTGCATAAATATGTATAAAAGGAAGCTTGTTTTTAGATAAAGCATTGAACTTTTGCATAAAGCGTGTTAGTAAAATGTTCCAAACTGTTGACTCTGAGTATAGTAGCTTTTAAATGTATGATTTATCAATTTGAAAGCATTTCACTTACAATTCATAACAAACACTGTCAAGAAAATCAAACATTGTCATAATTTACCATCTGCAGTCACTGTGATGTTTCCTAATAACCACTGTCGTGACAGATACCATAATTGATTTAAAAACTTTAGGCAGGTGCCCTGTGAGAGCTGCTACAGCTGTAAATCTCTAACTATACTCACAAAACTTTAATTTGTGTCTTTATCAGGACCTGCCCAGGATGTGCAGTGTAGCTACAGAATGTGTGTCTGCCTTCTGTGTGGATTACTACCTACAGAACCACCTGTAAATCTCTGTATACTCATGAAACTCTTGTGTCATCCCCAGGACTTGCCCAGGATGTGCAGTGTAGCTACAGAATGTGTGTCAGCCTTCTGTGTGGATTATTACCTACAGAACCACCTGCTCCAGGCAGGGGTGCTGTGGCACCTCCTACAACTGTAAATCTCTGTAACTTATAAAACTCTTGTGTCATCCCCAGGACCTGCCCAGGATGTACAGTGTAGCTACAGAATGTGTGTCAGCCTTCTGTGTGGATTACTACCTACAGAACCACCTGTAAATCTCTGTATACTCATGAAACTCTTGTGTCATCCCCAGGACTTGCCCAGGATGTGCAGTGTAGCTACAGAATGTGTGTCAGCCTTCTGTGTGGATTATTACCTACAGAACCACCTGCTCCAGGCAGGGGTGCTGTGGCACCTCCTACAACTGTAAATCTCTGTAACTTATAAAACTCTTGTGTCATCCCCAGGACCTGCCCAGGATGTGCAGTGTAGCTACAGAATGTGTGTCAGCCTTCTGTGTGGATTACTACCTACAGAACCACCTGTAAATCTCTGTATACTCATGAAACTCTTGTGTCATCCCCAGGACCTCCCTAGGATGTGTAGTGTAGCTTAGACAGGATGTGTGTCAGCCTTCTGTGTGGATTACTATACAGAACCACCTGCTCCAGGCAGGGGTGCTGTGGCACCTCCTACAACTGTAAATCTCTGTAACTTATAAAACTCTTGTGTCATCCCCAGGACCTGCCCAGGATGTGCAGTGTAGCTACAGAATGTGTGTCTGCCTTCTGTGTGGATTATTACCTACAGAACCACCTGCTCCAGGCAGGGGTGCTGTGGCACCTCCTACAACTGTAAATCTCTGTAACTTATAAAACTCTTGTGTCATCCCCAGGACCTGCCCAGGATGTGCAGTGTAGCTACAGAATGTGTGTCTGCCTTCTGTGTGGATTATTACCTACAGAACCACCTGCTCCAGGCAGGGGTGCTGTGGCACCTCCTACAACTGTAAATCTCTGTAACTTATAAAACTCTTGTGTCATCCCCAGGACCTGCCCAGGATGTACAGTGTAGCTACAGAATGTGTGTCAGCCTTCTGTGTGGATTGCTACCTACAGACTGAACCACCTGTAAATCTCTGTATACTCATGAAACTCTTGTGCCATCCCCAGGACTTGCCCAGGATGTGCAGTGTAGCTACAGAATGTGTGTCTGCCTTCTGTGTGGATTACTACCTACAGAACCACCTGTAAATCTCTGTATACTCATGAAACTCTTGTGTCATCCCCAGGACCTGCCCAGGATGTGCAGTGTAGCTACAGAGTGTGTGTCTGCCTTCTGTGTGGATTATTACCTACAGAACCACCTGTAAATCTCTGTATACTCATGAAACTCTTGTGTCATCCCCAGGACTTGCCCAGGATGTGCAGTGTAGCTACAGAATGTGTGTCTGCCTTCTGTGTGGATTATTACCTACAGAACCACCTGTAAATCTCTGTATACTCATGAAACTCTTGTGTCATCCCCAGGACTTGCCCAGGATGTGCAGTGTAGCTACAGAATGTGTGTCTGCCTTCTGTGTGGATTACTACCTACAGAACCACCTGCTCCAGGCAGGGGTGCTGTGGCACCTCCTACAACTGTAAATCTCTGTAACTTATAAAACTCTTGTGTCATCCCCAGGACCTGCCCAGGATGTGCAGTGTAGCTACAGAATGTGTGTCTGCCTTCTGTGTGGATTACTACCTACAGAACCACCTGCTCCAGGCAGGGGTGCTGTGGCACCTCCTACTCTACCTCTTCCACTATGACTACACACTGGAGGAGGGAGGGGTGGAGAAGTCAGATGAATCCAACCAACAGGTAGGTGGGGGAGGGGTTCATCTATAAGTGGGTTCATTGTACCAACTGCACATGCAGTTTGCTGCATTGTGGGTAAATGTCAAAGTTGAAAAAGGCCTCTGAGACAAAACACACCCGGACGTGTATAATGTTTGAAACATGTGATGTCTAGACAAGATTTTGTTTACAAGTTAGGGGCCTTCAATTTTGACCTTTTGCATGTGCACTTGGAACCTTGAATCTGCTTATTACAGATCTCTTTACCTTCACCAGCACTGTCACATGCACCTCTTGCACCTAGCTTTAGAACTGTTGATTTTGATGACCTGGTAATATCGAAATGGTTTCAGAAAATGTACATTGTAAGTCTGAGAAATGAATACCTTTGTACTGTCAATCATTGTCTCTTTTCACTGGTGAAAGGTCAAGGGTGAAAGGTCACACATTGATTTCGTAGAGTTATATTTTCTCAAGCACTGGTTGTATGAGCTTCGGTGAGTGCTATCACTGTCATGATAACACTTTGACAGATATGTGTGGCTATACACACTTTCCCACTGCTTGAATGACCTTGAATGATTGCTGTTTCTATGGCGATTCTGTGATTGACAGCTCTCCTCTTTTCCATGCTTCTCAAGTCGGAGTTTGACCACCCAAATAACTTGCAAGTAAGTCACATTGCGAAACACCTTCTTCCGCTCCTTGTTTCTACTGTTTCATTCTGATCAGTTCCCTTTATTATATGTGTGATCACCATGCCATGTTACATGATGTGTTGTGTTGTGTAGTAGAATCTCTTTTCAGTATAAGATCTAAATGTTTTTGTCACCCAGTGGAAAAAACATGTTGTTTTGCACTTACAACAATGTACAGTCACTCACTAATACCAATGAAGTTTGACATCCAGGTAATATAAAAGATCATATACAATGCAAAAGTCACTGACAACACATGCAACTGGATATACATGCAGTCTTGTTAATATGGTCAGATAATAGATTTGCCATCTACTATAATGATCTTTTGTCATTGACTGTTTACAAAATCAATATCAGTCACTAATGAAACACAGTGGATGCCATCTGATGTCTCTTTACAAAATCTATCCAGTAGTCCAAGTCACTTTTCTATAATGTACACTCCATAGACCGTCTGTCTATTACTGTAAATGCAGAAATGTTCGCGGTGGATTAATGTTCGCGGTGGTCACCGCGAATTTAAAACCACCGCGAACATTTTTTCTGTTATGGTATTAGACTGCAGTCTATGGTGTTACCGCGAACTTAAATCCACCGCGAAAGTTCCCTTTTCCCGCCTCCGCGAAATTAAATCCCCGCGAACTTAAATGCATTTACAGTATGTAACACATCACATCCCTGCACTACACAAGTTGTCAGAGTTGTCTTCTACTAAGTTACCCTATTCTGAAAACCAAACTTGATGAGAGCTCATGGCTTAGGGAATTCTTTAGAAATCATGTCATCGTACATACACCTATTGTACTCTCATCCCCCAAAACATGGACATATGTCCATCCAAATGACTGGTGGATAGCAATCCTCCGGCTTGCCAAGGAGTGCCAGAGGTAACCTTATGATATCACTGTCACACAGCACGAAAATGATAGGCTAACTTGTCTATGAGCTTTAGATGACATATTTGGCAGTCATACACAAGTTGTCTCTTAATCATTGTCTTATTTTCGTACATGGCCCAATGTTCTCAGGTCACCAAGCCCTACTCTGCTTAAAGGGTTCATATTCACTGAATTTCAGGCAAAGAAAATATGCGCAACCCTCTGTCGATTTTAAAATCTGGCATAATTTTCATTAAATATGGCATAAGCTCATTGGCTCAGGGTGACAGCATTAACAAAGTCCAAAGAAGATTGGTTATTTTATAGGTATGTTTGGTGATATGTGCATTTTTGTAATCCTGGCTGGAACAAAATTTATCTTAGTTCAAATTTAGAAACACCTGGTTCAAAACCAAAATTACTTCCCTTTTGTAGTTTAGGAGATGGCCAACAAGCTGGCCCAAAATTAATCTAAGTTCTAATTTAGGAACATCTGGTTTTAACCAAAACTTCTTTCCTTTGCTAATTTAGGAGGTGGCCAACAACCTGGCCCGGCTGAGTATGCAGGCGCTGGCCCGGTTAGGGGGCTACCTGGACGGGGACCAGAAAACACCAGACAACCCCGCCGTGAAGAGGTCCATAGCAGCCATGTTAACTCCTTATCTCAGCAGGCAGCTCAACAAGGACGACCCTCGGGAGGTAGGTTAAAGGTCAGGGATCAGGGGTTAGAGGTCACACAAGTCGTGGAAAAGGATAAGAAAAGTATTAGCTATGAAGAGGTCCATAGCAGCCATGTTAACTCCTTATCACAGCTGGCAGACAACAAGGACAACCCTTGGGAGGTAGGTTAAAGGTCAGGGGTCAGGGGATGGAGGTCACATAAGCCATAAAAGTCTGAACAACCCAGCTGTTGATTAGAGGTCGATAGCCGCCATATTATCTTGCTACTTACCTCAGCAGGCAAATTAGTAAGAAAGAACCTTGGGAGATAGGTCAGAGGTCAAGGTTCAAGTAAAGAGGTCATGTATTGACAGTGCAAGTTACATACAGCATGTCTTCAAGGATGATGAAGAGACCAAAAAAAATTATTGACCGGGCCATTAGAATGATGGAGTCCATCTGGCCAAGTTTAAAAGAAGAATGCTCAATTTGTTTCAGTTTAGTTAGCTTAAGCTGGAAGGAGATCAACAGTTGTTGTCCCATTTTTGCAGGTGCTGAAGATCCTAAACAGCAACACAGAGAACCCGTACCTGATCTGGGACAACGGGACCAGGATGGAGCTCACAGAGTTCCTCCAGACCCAGCAGTCGGAGAAGATCCGTACCGGGGAGTGCGATCCTTCGTACGGCGCAGACTTCTGCTTCACCATACATGAGAAGGAACTGCAGGTGGGAGAGATCTACGTCAGGGTGTACAACGAACAACCCACATTCCCACTGGAGGTGAGTACTGGAGACAAGTTCGGGGTCTGTAGGGCTACAGGTTACAGTTACAGGTGAGAGAGATCTACGTCAGGGTGTACAACGAACAACCTACATTCCCACTGGAGGTGAGTACTGGAGACAAGTTTAGGGTCTGTATATGTAGGGCTACAGGTTACAGTTACAGGTGGGAGAGATCTACGTCAGGGTGTACAACGAACAACCTACATTTCCGCTGGAGGTGAGTACTGGAGACAAGATTGGGGTCTGTAGGGCTACAGGTTACAGTTACAGGTGGGAGAGATCTACGTCAGGATGTACAACGAACAACCCACATTCCCACTGGAGGTGAGTACTGGAGACAAGATTGGGGTCTGTAGGGCTACAGGTGGGAGAGATCTACGTCAGGGTGTACAACGAACAACCCACATTCCCACTGGAGGTGAGTACTGGAGACAAGTTTTGGGTCTGTAGGGCTACAGGTGGGAGAGATCTACGTCAGGGTGTACAACGAACAACCTACATTCCCACTGGAGGTGAGTACTGGAGACAAGTTTAGGCTCTGTAGGGCTACAGGTGGGAGAGATCTAGGTCAGGGTGTACAACGAACAACCCACATTCCCACTGGAGGTGAGTACTAGAGGCAAGTTTGGGCTCTGTAGGGCTACAGGTGGGAGAGATCTACGTCAGGATGTACAACGAACAACCCACATTCCCACTGGAGGTGAGTACTGGAGACAAGTTTTGGGTCTGTAGGGCTACAGGTTACAGTTACAGGAGGGAGAGATCTACGTCAGGGTGTACAACGAACAACCCACATTCCCACTGGAGGTGAGTACTGGAGACAAGTTTTGGGTCTGTAGGGCTACAGGTTACAGTTACAGGTGAAAGAGATCTACGTCAGGGTGTACAACGAACAACCCACATTCCCACTGGAGGTGAGTACTAGAGGCAAGTTTGGGCTCTGTAGGGCTACAGGTGGGAGAGATCTACGTCAGGGTGTACAACGAACAACCCACATTCCCACTGGAGGTGAGTTGGGGAAGTAATCTTGGGGTCTGTAAGTCTATAGGTTATGTACACAGTCAGGATTGGGGTTCATGGGTTTTGTATGTTTGTTCAAACTGTTGTAGTGCCAAATGGCACATAAGGCAGCAAGTTGTTTTTGTTATTTCAGTAACGGTACATTTTTAAACCAGGTTTTGCAATATATTAACCCTTCTCTTTAAACGTGCTCAAAGTACCTAATGGACGTTTTGAAAAGGGCTTGGGGAGCAAGCTTGAACTACATACAGCTTCTAGGTATAGCTAGGTATGTATGTATGTATGTATAGCTGGAGGTTATAGCTACAGTGAGGGTTGGACTCAAGTTTCGTTGTGGACTTTTGTTGAGTATCCATGAATAGTTTCATCTGGTTGGTAAAATCTAAGATATTGGAATTTTAATGAATACACAAGTTCTGACAACTTTATGTAAGAAAAATACTATGTATGCTAGCTGATGGACTTAACATAGTATCTGATTATCCAATGGATATCGCCATTCAGTATTACTCACCTTTCAGCACCAAGGACAAGTATGGTTGTTCCAAAAACTCATTTAAGGCTTCTTAGAGTCAAACTCATTGTTCTTAATATTCTTTTTTGTCTTTCAGGATGCTAAAGGCTTCACAAGGAAGTTGATTGACTTCTTAGGTTCCCAAGCAGAGGTGAGACCCACTGTTTTGTAACTGTTGTGTGTAGGAATGACTTTAACGGTGCACACACCAATTCTTCCGCGACAGGGGTCCGAGATAGTGCGCGACAAAAATGTGACGAAAGGGTCTCGAGGGTCCGTGTTTGAGATCAAATTTCTCATAATCTGCTGCAAAGTGGCATTTAATACTGGCATGGCTAAAAAGCGTAAGAAATGATGTGTTTTTGGTGCAAATTGGTTTTGGGCCCGAGTGTCACTTCCTTGTATTTCTACGCATTGGAAGTGATTCGCCCGTTGTCCCAGATTCCCCGTCTATATGCGGTCTGTGAGCCGTGTTGCTATGCCTCGTGCGTCGGGTTATTGTAAAAATCTCAGTGTTACGATTTTCTTTATTTTTTGCTTGATTAATCTTAGATGTATTCTCTTTCCGACAATATTAGTCATTTTCATGACTAAAATATAGGTGATAGGTTTATTTCCACATCAAAATTCCCCTTTTTTTGCATACTTTTTAACGTGAAAAAAACTTTTCTCCCCCCAAAATTATGACAAGTAGAGAGAGTGAAGAAACTGAAAACCGGCTGTTCTTAATTAAAGCTGGAGTGATACCCTTCATTCCCATATACGGCTATTCTGCTTTAGATTTATTTTCTTGAAGAGACGGCCTCTCGACTTGAGGGTGCGCAGCCTCGATTTGAGACCCCAAATAAACTGGGGTGTGCACCGTTAATAATACTTAGACTCAGGGACTCCCGTGTAGTCCGACACAAGAGGTAGTCAGGTGGGCCCAGCAGGAATGAGGCAGGCTGAGCATAGAAATCGTTAACAGCTTAAGTCATAAGTCATAGTGACTGTGTGTTTTATGCTAATGACCAATGTTAATTAATGGGCCAAGATTATGTTATATTGTGCCTTAGTATGTTCTTTATGCCAGTGTCATATGGAATGATGAACACTACAAACTAGAAGTAGTGTGTGAAGAAAGGCTGTCTGTACAACCTTTCTTAGCCATAAAAAACAAATCAGTAATGTTCTATGGATAGTACAACTACATTGAGATACCTAAGTGTGTTCTTTATGCTGTGTGTTGAGTTGACAATAATATTATGTTTTTGTTTTGATCTACCTTGTCTAGTACCTGCATTCCCTGCTGGCACTGTCCCAGGGTACGATGGACACCACGAAGGAGAGTAACAAGCAGCGGCTGCGGGATGTGGAGATGGCGCTGGAGGCCCTCAGGAACGTGATCAGGAACAACCCAGGTCAGGGAAGGGGACTTTAGCTTGCCAGATATTTAGCAAATGTGTGATTTTCAGCTTGCTATCTTCTCCAAATAAGTTTATGAATACATGACACTGTATCTGTTTATATATAGCCACTATAACCGCCCTTTGACGTAACACACCAGATTTTGTATCTGTATCCGATTCTATAGCTGTTATAACCACCCTCCGGCGTAACACACCAACTTCTGTATCTGTATCTATATAGCTGGTATAACCGCCCTTCGACGTAACACATCAGCTTCTGTATCTGTATCTATATAGCTGGTATGGCCGCCCTTCGACGTAACACACCAGCTTCTGTATCTGTATCTATATAGCCGGTATAACCGCCCTTCGACGTAACACACCAGCTTCTGTATCTGTATCTATATAGTCGGTATAACCGCTTTTTTTTTTCTTAAAATAAATGCTCTCCCCCATCCAAAATATTTAAATGACTTGAATAAAAATATGAAATAGATACTAAAAGACAATCATAGCTAGCTCAATGGACAGCAGTTGCCTGCTATTGCATGATATTTACCTTAAGTTTATTTTCAGCAAAAATGATGGATCTTGACATCTTAGATTTTAGTAGAATGCCATTCTGTTTATTTTGTAGGTGAAATACAAGGTTGTTTTCATTGTATACCCTTTACCCCTCAGAAGAAACTGTCCAGCCTTCTCTCTGCTTCCTAACACAATAACCATCAAACAAAGTGTGTTTGATATTTGGCATACAGTGGAATATGACACTTAAAAACAGGCTTTGAATTTTATTCTTGTTGACACCTATGTCTATCTTCCAACAGGCACTGAAGTTGTGTGCCTGGGGCACTTCCGACTACTGTTTGCCCTGCTGCGTCTCCATGGCGCAGGGAAGCTGCAGCAGCTGGCGCTGGAGGTCGTGAACTCTGTAACAACCAATCAGGACTGTGTTAACGACATCGCCGACGCCTCAGTGTTGCCATACCTGCTCCTGGTCATCCAATCCTTGCCTACCAGTAAGTAAACAAGTCAGATTTGTTCTCTAATGTTTGCAGTAGGTCACCTGCATTTTAGATCATGGAAAAGCTGCATTTAGATCTTGGAAAAGCTGCATTTAGATCTTGGAAAAGCTGCATTTAGATCTTGGAAAAGCTGCGTTTAGATCTTGGAAAAGCTGCATTTAGATCTTGGAAAACCTGCGTTTAGATCTTGGAAAAGCTGCATTTTAGATCTTGGAAAAGCTGCATTTAGATCTTGGAAAACCTGCATTTAGATCTTGGAAAACCTGCATTTAGATCTTGGAAAAGCTGCATTTAGATCTTGGAAAACCTGCGTTTAGATCTTGGAAAAGCTGCATTTAGATCTTGGAAAAGCTGCATTTAGATCTTGGAAAACCTGCATTTGTTATAGATCTTGGAAAAGCTGCATTTAGATCTTGGAAAAGCTGCATTTAGATCTTGGAAAGCCTGCATTTGTTATAGATCTTGGAAAACCTGCGTTTAGATCTTGGAAAAGCTGCATTTAGATCTTGGAAAACCTGCATGTAGATCTTGGAAAACCTGCATGTAGATCTTGGAAAACCTGCATTTAGATCTTGGAGAACCTGCATTTAGATATTGGAAAACCTGCATTTAGATCTTGGAAAACCTGCATTTAGATATTGGAAAACCTGCATTTAGATCTTGGAAAACCTGCATTTAGATCTTGGAAAACCTGCATTTAGATCTTGGAAAACAATGTTTTCTATTACTGCCCTGAAAAAATGTGGGATCAGTAGGTTTCCCTTTATCAATTTCTTGATTTTGGCCAAAGTGATCCAACAAAAACTGTTTAACATTCAATTTGAAACTGAAATTCATTAGAACAGAGGGATACTTCTAGATTCTACCAGTGGCATTTCCAAGTATAAAGAGATCATTTCAAAGCCATTTAGAAATGAGCCCTGATGACAAATGAATACAGTAGTCAATGCCTTGAGCTCTTCCTGTTGTTTTATCATTGTTTTCTTCAAGGAAATTCAAATGATGAATTCTATTACCTTGCTCCCCAGGCAGAAGTACAGTACTGGAGAGTCTACACGCTCTGTTGTCTAGCACCAAGATTGTGAAGGAGGCCTTAGCAAGGGGTGAGTTGGTACAACTTTATAGTTTTTTTCCTTTAAAGGCCCTTATTGTAGGACTGAAACATTCAGATTATTTGAAATATATCACTTTCCCACTCTAAAAAGAATAGCACTTTCTTTTGTGGTTCAAATAGTGCTTTAATTTATCTGCAGATTTCCATTTAATAGAAGTAATTAATATGACCCTAAATGAAGTAGAGTACACTGATATATATATTTCAGCCAAAAGTTTTGTCGAAATGTTAAGCTTTTCATCCCAACGCTTGAGAAGAGACGTATTGTAAGAACCCACCACACTTTCAATGAGAGGACTCAATGTAACACCCTCCAGTTTAATTTGCGAATTCCATTATTATTTGGGAGTGACCTCCCAGATCTCAGCAACCGTACACCCAGATGGGCTGATATCGTAAGCTGTAAGTATAAATTATGTAAGAAATACGTAGCAGCCAATAACAACCCCCTGGGGATTAATCTAAATTGGCAGAACTGTACCTAATTATGCATAATTATGCATAACTTTTGAGGGTTATGCATAATTATGCATAAGTTTCCAATGGTTATGCATAATTATGCATAAGGTTCCAAGAGTTACGCATAATTATTCATAAGGTTCCAAGGGTTATGCATAACTATGCTTGTTCAAAGGGTTATGCATAAGGGTTCTGATGATTATGCATAATTCTTGGAACCGGAGGGTGTTATGTACACTTTGGAGTACGTACATGTAACTCATCTTTATTGACAAACCCAAAACACAGAAATAGTGCGTAACATTAACAATAGCTGCTTGTACCTGTGTAAACATTCTGCCACCCCTACAGCAGAAGTGGTACCTCCCAAGCATACATGCCATGTTTACCAGTCATGTGATCCAGATTCTAACCCAGATCCCTCTGTCCCCAGGAGCGCTGATCTACCTTCTGGATCTCTTCTGTAACTCCACCAACCCCGGGATCCGGGGGCAGACAGCCGAGCTCTTCTCCAAGATGATCGCAGACAAACTGGTGGGACCCAAAATCCGCATCATCCTCAGCAAGTTTTTACCAGGCATCTTCATGGACGCCATGAGGGACAGCCCTGAGGCAGCTGTGCACATGTTTGAAGGTAAAACAGGCACTGAAATATTGCTGGTATAGGCAGCTTTGGAACAGATCTTGTGGTGGAATCAGGCACTTTTATAGTCATGGTCAAGGTCAATACTAGAATATCTAAGACATATAAAGCTAAGATCTATAGAAAAATATGATGTTATGTACAAAGTTTTGGTATGTATCAATATAAAATCAATTTTATGTTCAATATGCGAATATATTCCAGACCATGTGATAACTTGGGCACTGTCTGAGAATGACATATCATAGAGAGAATGGACAATTTTTCTCAATCTTTATCTCGTTTCATATCTGCCTTATTCTATTTATTGTAGGAACACATGAGAATCCAGAACTGATCTGGAATGACGATGCCAGGGAAAAGGTGTCCAGCGTGGTCAAAAAGATGAAAGATACGTAAGTACTAACTTAAAAAGATTTGTGGTCAGAAAATGCACCAAGGACAGGGATGGTAGTATTGTTATTCTGATTACCATTCAGCGCCAAGGACAGGGATGGTAGTGTTAGTCTGATTGCCATTCAGCACCAGGGACAGGGATGGTAGTGTTAGTCTGAATGCCATTCAGCACCAGGGACAGGGATGGTAGTGTTAGTCTGAATGACATCCAGCACCAGGGACAGGGATGGTAGTGTTAGTCTGAATGCCATTCAGCACCAGGGACAGGGATGGCAATGTTAGTCTGAATGACATCCAGCACCAGGGACAGGGATGGTAGTGTTAGTCTGATTGCCATTCAGCACCAGGGACAGGGATGGTAGTGTTAGTCTGAATGACATCCAGCACCAGGGACAGGGATGGTAGTGTTAGTCTGAATGCCATTCCGCACCAAGGACAGCGATGGTAGTGTTAGTCTGAATGCCATTTAGCACCAAGGACAGGGATGGTAGTGTTAGTCTGAATGCCATTTAGCACCAGGTACAGGGGTGGCATGCAGTGTCAGTATGAGTGTGATTTAGCATATAGACAATGAAAATTATGCCAATAACTATCTTCGTATTCCTTCATTCTTGTTCCAATTTTTTTTTTTAATCTTGTAAAAGAATAGAGCCCGAGTTGTCCTTTTTGCATAATTCTCCCAATGCCAGTATACATGGATTCCCAAAATGAAACAAGTTCACTCTTCATATCATTTTCTAGAATATCTTCTGTCCTTTTCCAGACACTATGCAGCCCAAAAGGAGAACATAGACGCTGGCTGGAAGCTCCCAGAAGACTTTGCTGTGGTGTACACAGACGTGGAGGGAGAGCTGACTGTGGGAGGGGTGTTCCTCAGACTCTTCATCTCCCAGCCTGGCTGGGTCCTGCGTAAACCTAAGGAGTTCCAGGTCTCACTCACCGAGAGGTGGATCGAACTCACCAGTAAAAACAACCCCGATGTAAGTGTCAATCAATCTGTCGATCAATCAATAAATCGTTGTTAAAGGGTGGATTGAACTCACCAGTAAAAACAACCCGGATGTGAGTGTCAATCAATCTATCAATAAATCAATAAATCGTTGTTAAAGGGTGGATTGAACTCACCAGTAAAAACAACCCGGATGTAAGTGTCAATCAATCTATCAATAAATCAATAAATCGTTGTTAAAGGGTGGATCGAACTCACCAGTAAAAACAACCCTGATGTGAGTGTCAATCAATCTATCAATAAATCAATAAATCGTTGTTAAAGGGTGGATTGAACTCACCAGTAAAAACAACCCGGATGTGAGTGTCAATCAATCTATCAATAAATCAATAAATCGTTGTTAAAGGGTGGATTGAACTCACCAGTAAAAACAACCCGGATGTAAGTGACAATCAATCAAACACTCAGTCAATCCATCAATCAGTTAAAAGGATCAAACTCACCAGTAAAAAAAAACGATGTGTCAGTCAATCATTCTATGTCATTGAGAGATCGAATATGTCAGCAGACACAACCTCAGGCTAATGTTTAACTGTGAAAGAGATAGGAGAGGGGGTTGGTATTAGGTCTTGACTTAGAAAAAAAACAATTATTGTGAAATTATCCTTGAATGTTAGAATTTCTATATTTACCTTTGCCAGAATGGCTAAGGTTATGTTTTAGGCTTGTGAGTCTGTGTGTGTGTCTGTGTGTGTGTGTGTTAACAGCATAACTCAAGAAGTCTTGGATGAATCCCGATAATATTTGGTAGGTGGGTAGGGTTCGGGAAAACGAAGGTCAAGTTCAATAATGGGCCTTCTGGCGGCTTGCTACGGTACTGCAGCAGAATCTCAATTTTTGATTCGTGTTGTCGTGTTCTGGACATGCTGTGGTTATGATTTTTGAGTGGTAGATAGCTCTTGGGGCAGAGAGTAAGCACTATAAGTTTAGACCCCCTAGCGGCTTGTTTGGAACTGCAGTCGCCGATTTCCTTTCAAACTTTGGACGAGAATAACTCGAGAACGTGTTGATGGATCGTCACGATTTTTAGTATGTAGATAGCCCAAGTAACAATGTACATTATGAAATACAAATTATGCAAATCAGCAACTAATTTGCATAATTAATGAGGAAAATTTATAAATCCGCTGCATTTCATGATAGGACTTTCAAACTTGTCACATATATAGATGAGAAAGAGAGAAAAATCAATCCGTATTGATTATGCAAATGACGACCTCATTTGCATAATTAATGAGAAAATATAAACGTGTTGACGGATCGTCATGATTTTTGGTATGTAGATAGCCAATGGGAAGACTTACATGATGGAATTCAAATTATGCAAATCAACAGCTAATTTGCATAATCAATGAGGAAAGTTTGTAAATCCACTGCATTCCTTTATAGGACTTTCAAACTTGTCACATTTGTAGCTGAGAAAGAAAGAAATATTTATATATATTAATTATGCAGATGATGATCACATTTGCATAATTAATGGCAAAATATGAACATGTTGACGGATCGTCATGATTTTTGGTATGTAGATATCCTAAGTAACAACTTACACAATGAGATGATAATTATATAAATTAACAATTTGCATAATTAATATAAAATAAAATGTAATGAGTAACACATTTATGTCTACAGACATCATTCTACATAACAAACCTGGTTTATTTGGCAAAGGTATGTGTTCGTGGAACTCTAGTCCGAAATTTTATAGCTTGTTCTCTAGTCCATAGCCTGTCTAAAAATGGCAAGAATTTGTATGTAACTTTAAGCTAAATTCAATCAACCAACCAACCATGCAGCCTGAAGTTTTTTCTGTCCTCTCAATTTTCTTTGAAGGAAATTGCCACCAGCATTATCTTGCTGTCAAATTCGGCAAGTAAGTTGTCTCTGTTTGGCTGAAGTTGTCTCTCGGGCTTGAGTTTAAAAATTAAATCAGCTTTGCCACAAACTTCCACTTAATTTCTGGAGATCTGCATGAAATTCAAAGCTCTAATAAATCTCTGATGATTTTTGTCTGACATGTCACAAATGATGGAAAGGGCAAAGTTTTGGCTGGTGAAATTCCATCAAAGGATAGAAGATGATGGCTAAAACCCTTCAACCAACCGACACTTAGCCTTTATGTAATATTATGATTATTTTCCTACATTACAGGGCGAGGTGCTGGAGACCCTGACCACAGCGGTGGTGTCCCTGTTCACGGCACAGCCCCAGCTGGCCGACAACGCCCCTGGCCTGGGCCACATCCCGCAGGTCTTCAAACCCATGTCCTCTCGCAACTCTGCCATCCCCAAGTCTGCACTCCTGGTCGCACATGTGCTGGCAAACAATGATGTAAGTTCTGGTTAAGTAGTGGTAAAAAATCCCTCAGGTCTTCAAACCAATGTCCTCTCGCAACTCTGCCATCCCCAAGTCTGCACTCCTGGTCGCACATGTGCTGGCAAACAATGATGTAAGTTCTGGTTAAGTAGTGATAGAAAATCCCACAGGTCTTCAAACCAATGTCCTCTCGCAACTCTGCAATCCCCAAGTCTGCACTCCTGGTCGCACATGTGCTGGCAAACAATGATGTAAGTTCTGGTTAAGTAGTGATAGAAAATCCCACAGGTCTTCAAACCCATGTCCTCTCGCAACTCTGCAATCCCCAAGTCTGCACTCCTGGTCGCACATGTGCTGGCAAACAATGATGTAAGTTCTGGTTAAGTAGTGGTAGAAAATCCCACAGGACTTCAAACCCATGTCCTCTCGCAACTCTGCAATCCCCAAGTCTGCACTCCTGGTCGCACATGTGCTGGCAAACAATGATGTAAGTTCTGATTAAGTAGTGATAGAAAATCCCACAGGACTTCAAACCAATGTCCTCTCGAAACTCTGCCATCCCCAAGTCTGCACTCCTGGTCGCACATGTGCTGGCAAACAATGATGTAAGTTCTGGTTAAGTAGTGGTAGAAAATCCCACAGGACTTCAAACCCATGTCCTCTCGCAACTCTGCAATCCCCAAGTCTGCACTCCTGGTCGCACATGTGCTGGCAAACAATGATGTAAGTTCTGGTGTTTTTAATTTTGAATTGATAGCTTTAGGTGGTCATCTACATGAACGTGTGACATGAACGTTTGGTAAACCATTCTTAGAAATGCACCTTTCATAGACTTAGAGGTTTGACTTGACGACAATTGTGATACATTTGTATATATTTAATAAGTTCTTGTTCTGAACTTTGGGATTCAAAGGCTCTGTCATTGTTAATAACTGCATGTCGATTGAGTGTGTAAAATTTGACCACAATTTCTAAGTTATTAAAGTTAACATTCATATAATTCTTCAACACTTTTTGAAATGACAGTTGCACAATCCAGTACTATTTCCCTTTAGTGATCAAGACCAGTCCTAATTTCTCCCCACAGCTCTCTACATGAATGTTATCCATGCCGTTATTGCTGCTATTTCAGATGTAGATTAACATAATGTATGATATTTACTGATCAGAAACTGATTTCTTCCCCCAGCTGTGTGTAAGGTCCATGTCCGAGACAGTGTTCACAACACATTAACTAACACATTTAGTGACCAATCGCTGATTTCTCCCCCAGCTGTGTGTAAGGTCCATCTCCCAGACGGAGTGTATCTGACCCATGATGTATGATATTTACCGATCAGTAACTGGTTTCTCCCCACAGCTGTGTGTGACGTCCATGTCACAAACGGAGTGTATCCGACCCATGATGTATGATATTTACTGATCAGTAACTGGTTTCTCCCCACAGCTGTGTGTGAAGTCCATGTCACAAACAGAGTGTATCCGACCCATGATGTATGATATTTACTGATCAGCAACTGATTTCTCCCCACAGCTGTGTGTGACGTCCATGTCACAAACGGACTGTATCCGGCCAATGATGGTGGCCATGCGGGCACGACCGGACATGATCGGTATCGCCTGCGAGACTTTCTTCAGGATGTTCGAAAAGGACCAGACAGACCTGGTTAAGCAGGTAAGCCAGTTTCTTAAGACAGTTTAGTGTCTTAAACTTCTCCTGGTTTTCTTCTGTTGTATTTTGATTTAAATTTATGAATTTTATGAAGTCCAAAATTTGTAATACATCTTTGCATTTCGGAATGAAATTCAGTCAAACCTGCTAAAGAAGACCGTGAACCTTAATATGAAAATCACACAAATCACTATGCAAAAACGAACAAACTCTCACGAATCACTTTGTCACATTACATTATGTCATTCACATCAGGTTTATATGTTTTCACATTTTGTGCGTTTTTGTGTGTATCACATAATGTTCGTACGAATCTCATAGGGTTCATGCAAATTTTATATTAAGTACTAGTTACGTATATACCAGGCTCACTCACTCACTCATGGCAGGGTATTGTCGCTCTCTCTGAGGAACCCCTCCCTTGAACTATTCCAGACTCTCGTAAGTGGTATGTGTATCGATGGCCAGGTGGTCCTTATGTATAGGTTGTTGTCGGTACAGGTTTGACTGTACATGTATATCAATGTATGGCCAGGTGGTCCTTATGTAGAGGTGGGCACTAGACAGTACAGGCTTGACTGTATGTCAAAAGTCAGCACTGGTGGTTCTTATGTAGCTAAAGGTGGTCACTTGTACAGGTTCTGCTGTTTATCAATAGCCGGGTAACCTTTATGTAGAGGTCGTCACTTGACAGATTATCAATATTCAAAATTGCTTTAATCATTCTGATATTTTTTTTTCCAGGCCATAGAGGCAGATTTGGTGCAGTACCTACTAAGGTTGCTAGATGGCGGGCTTGAACAGGTAGAGAACCCAGCAGGCACCAAGGCCCAGATAGTCAAGTCTCTGAAGGCTATGACGAGAAGTTTGGAGTATGGGGAACAGGTACAGACTGTGTTTGCTTTCTAATCAATTGTGACTGTCACAGTAGATTTTATTCCAGAAAAATTAAACTAGAGCGTTATGCATTAAGATCTTTTTTAACACATGGGATGCTAAGATTCGAGCATAGTTTTACTCAAATCTGACTGCCAATACAGAAAAATAGATCAGATTCTTAACTCTTGCACACTTTTTGTAGTATGTTTCTTTTGAAGTTTCTACAATCATTATGACAAAATATTTACACTCTTTTTACAGCAATTTCAATTCTAAGGTTTCAAGGCAACGAGCTTCAATGCAGAAGAATTATAAAGCATTTTTTTGTCCACTTTCCTGTAGATTACATACATTATATAATAAAAGAAATTACTGGCCAGGTATATTCTGGAACAGTGTAGTCCCCAAATCGATTGTCTTGAGCAGTTTAGAGTATTTCATGTTTTCTCCTGTATCTCCAGGTGCAAAGTGTCCTTGACAAGTCCACAGTCTGGACGTCTTACAGAGACCAGAAACACGACCTGTTTATCTCACAGACAGCCACGGCGGGATACCTCACAGGTGTGTACATAAAGTAGTGACAATTGTAGGGACTCCTTGTACAAAATGATCATACTAGATAACTTAAAAGTTTATATTTTAGAATATTAAACTTTGTTTTCAAACTATGTCATATTAATTGAAGTTTTCCGGATTTAGAGTGTTTTTCAGGTGATTTACAGTGTCGCCTGTTATATCCATTATCTATAAGGACAGGGTATTACAAGGGATATCAAGTGAATGGAAAGTGGTTTGAAACTGTGATATTTTTTTAAGGTATTGTAGTTTGAAACCACTGTCTGATATTGGTACAGGATTATTTTTTAACATTTCTTTAGCTCTCCACTCAATTAAACACAATGCCTGTAACTAACATCCCTTTGGAACATTTCAGAGCATACTGGCGTTTTTCCTTCTATATTTTAGCTTCTTTATTTTCTGTTACTGTAACTGTTTCAGTAACAAAAAATTGTGTAATTCTTGATTCATTAAGATTTAATGTGACTTAACTTTATTGATGTCAGCAGTCATTATTTAGAATTTCATCATAATGATACAATTTTTAGACTTTTTATCCATACACAAAATAAAGCGCTTACCAACAAGCTTTCGATCAGTCCTCTGATCCTTCAAAAGTTGTAATGACCCAAAACCAGAGGACTGATCGAAAGCTTGTTGGTAAGCGCTTTATTTTGTGTACAGATAAAAAGTCTAAAAATTGTATCATTATGTTAACTACCGTCACAGATGAACTTACATTCAAGAATTTCATCATCATAACTATTTGATCACTATAGTCTAGAGGCCAGCTAGAGCTTGTTGTCACCGCTACGATAACCTGTGACATAGCTACTCTTTTCCCACCAACAGCTAGAATTAACAAAATCATGCAATATTGAATGGATTTAGTAAACAGACATGATGGTTGGGACTGAGATTTAGACATCTGAAGAAAGGACACAAAGTGCATTTTCCTACCTTATATTATATATTGTCCTTTCTTGTGTTTGTGCTTCTTGTCACTTCTGTTGATGACACACACCTCGACCATTTCAGTTCTGTGTACTTCTCTCCCGATTTGGTTGTGTTCATATTGTTATTTAGAATCAGCTGCCTTGCATGGATGTCTTCCTTCTTCTTACATTTTGTCTACTAGAATGTTGTTGAAGTTTAAAACTCAGTGACCTTACTTAACGCAGATCTATCTTAGGTTTGTATGATGAGACTGTAACCTCTTTCATGACTTTCAGTTCTTACAGTTTCAGACTACAGTATGCATTATTTTGTGGCCATTGAAACCCTGAACCTGGAAATGAGACAAAATTTACACTAGATTAGAGGAACCTGATTTGACCCATTGTTTCCTCCACTTTTGACCTTGATATCACCTTGCACTGTTCTATTGAAGCCCAACAAGGTCATGCTCAGTCCTGTCTGTATATTATGTGAGCCACCAATGCCTAATGACCTACATGTATGTCCCTGACCTTCAACTTAGGTGGTGAGAAAGAACAAGTCACATCCTCTAAAGGTAGGGTCAGGGGCCGCAATTATGTCCTGCAATGCATGATGGGGTATATGCCATTGCATGCTGGGATACATGCATGTGCCAAGGCCTGCGCCATAGTTCATTTTTAAATGTAGGGTAAAGGTTAGGGTGCAAAGGTCAAGGTGCATGTCTTTCCAGTGGCTGTATTAGAGACTTGCATGGATTGATCGTTCATGCCTGTTAGGGGTCGTAGGTCAGCTGTAGGGTAGGGTTCAAAGGTCGTAGTGTAAACATCCAGTTATGCTCTATTACACAGGTCATGAACAAAGATATTGAACCTTGTGATATAAAAATTAACCCATTTTGTTCAGTGAATTTGTTATATTTTGTGAAATATGAATGTGGTCAGAAAATTGATGATTTAATTTCCTTTTGGTATGTGATGCAGCTAAATCATACCTTTACTAATACTTGTTTTTGTTGCAATGTATTTCTAAATGTTTCTGTGTTGCTCTTTAAAACTGAAACCCAACTGTCTCCATCTGTGGTGTGTTAACCATTCTTGGCTGTTCTGTAATTCTGTTTAGTGCTTCCTCAGCAACTTGTCTTCCTACTGTCTTATTGTGACTTTAAACATTATGCTTTGTCCACAAACTGTATAGTTATCAAACAAATTGTAATAATTATTATGATTTTTTTCTAAACCAGACCCGAACGTGTCCATTTTACAACCCAAACATAAGCTAAATTAGCAGACAGACAAAAATATTAACTTGATAAAATGTGACGTATGCATTAAGATGTACAGTAAACTGTGGTGTATATGCATGTGTATTGTGCATGTGTGTTTTGATATTGACTACTTACCTTAGATGAATTGTGCTGGAAATGCTGTGCTGCCTTCATTTATTTTCTATAATAATGTAGCAGCATGCCATCATAATTTCATAAATTATAAAATGTGCATGCAAATTTCATGGTATGACTTTGCATGATTGCTTGCATTGCTAAATGTCTATAACAAGATGTGTTATTTAACTTTTATGTCATGTATTATCATGCTAACTTTAGGGAAGATAAACATTTCATGTTAAGGAATTGCAAATAGTTCTAAAATTTTGGAAATGTAGAGTGACATCTCTTGCAGGTCTTTATTTCCTCAAGGACGATGTAACGTCCTTGATTTCCTCAAACAAGGCAAATTACAATCGGCTCAAAATATTGTGTTTACAGCTTCTTCTTTCTTAATAATAACACTATTCAAAACATTTTCAATTGCGACAGATTTCTTTTTGTGGGTAGGCATTGGCCTTTTATAAGATATGGAACAACTTTTCATTGAGTCTTGCAGATGATTCAAAGTCTCTCATCAACGTGCTATAGTTAGTACCTCTTCTTCTTGGCTATATTGTATTAGATATGAATTATCAACATTTGAATCTGTGTCTGATATTTTGTCTCTGTCCTGTAGCGGGCCCGAGTGTCGCTGGTTACCTGACGGCTGGGACCAGCGCCGCCATGCCGGACAAACCACCCCCCATGGTGCGGGATGAGGATCTCCAGGGCGAGTAACCATGGCAACAGCCTAGTAACCATGGCAACATGCTTTGTTACCATGGCAGCATGCTCTGTTACCAGGGCAATGTAGCTACGACTATGACAACGTACAAGTAGCAAATGCACTATAATGGCAACATAGACCATTAACCATGGCAAAGTACCTGTAACCATGGTTATGTTCCAGTAACCATGGTGATGTACTGGTAACCTGGCAACATAGAAGTAACCATGGCAACCCCCCTGTGTAATGACTGCAGGCAGACATGTACATTTTGAGGCTTCCCTGTGGAGGACTCAAAGAAATATTAGATTTTTCTGGCTAGTTTACTTTGAAAATGATCTTCTTATAAAGTTGTCGTTTCACATTTAGACACATTAATTTTATCTTTGTTAGGGCTTCAGTGATAACATGTACAGTGATTGAAGTTCAGAAGTGCAGATGATATCTAAAAAGGCATATACTGCTTAAACATTTATAGGCTTCATGATCAATGTATAGCAGCTTTGTTTTACAATGGAAAATAGTTTCAGCTTTTGGCTTTGGTTAAAGCATAGAGAATTGAATAATTAAAGAAATGCATTTAACATTGATCCATTGCATGATTATAGATGCATGTATGATTGACTGTAAGCAGTGCTCTGTGCCATGTACCGTTGGACTGTGTCAATAAGCAGCAATAAGCAATCAATGGCTGCTACCAGAGCCTTAAAACATGTGAGCTACAATGTTTATCTTATGTTTCAGTAGCAGAATTGCATTGAATTAGACTGATGCAAAAAAATGGCCAGTGGAAATACTCAAATTAGTTTGGATGGCTATGGTTATAATGCTATGACAGTCATAAGACATTTTCCAGTTTCTTAACACTTGTTGTTAGATTGTAGGCCTATTAGACGATAGCTTTTTTTGCTATACCACGTCACAGATATTGGACCATGCAGGTAAAAACAAGCTTTAGTCTTGCTGGAAAGTCTTGCAAGATAAACTTAACTTTTGCACATTAAATTCAC
Organism: Branchiostoma floridae; assembly: GCF_000003815.2. Classification (NCBI taxonomy): domain Eukaryota; kingdom Metazoa; phylum Chordata; class Leptocardii; order Amphioxiformes; family Branchiostomatidae; genus Branchiostoma; species Branchiostoma floridae. The sequence goes on from NC_049996.1 coordinate 4,479,194, forward strand.
TCGTTACTTTATATTAAGAACTCTCCTCAACCAGTAAAAGTACTGGATAGAAAAGAGAAAATGGCAAAGAATTTTGTCGAAAAAAATGTTTCAGGATAAAAAATTTTAGATACCTTGAATATTTGACAGACTTTTAGAGTACATTGCCGCTTTCTTTGCCAGGTTCCTGCAATACCTGTAGTGCAATGGCTGTTCTAATGGAACTTTTGGGAACAGGGAAGTAAGAAGTTTACACCCAAAACTGTACATCTGTCTCCAGCAATATTCATATCATTCAAGCTGTAGGAATACTGCTATTTGAATTTTTTTCCAATAAAATCCCAGAGTAGATCAAAAACGTATTGAAACACATGGAGACATATAGAGTGCACTGCATAAAGATAGTCAAAGAAATTTTGATAATGTTTTATTTCATAGTTCTCAGATTCTATCAGTGAGAGCAGTTGACATTTTGTACAAGGGTTTTGCCATTTTGGTAGCTTTGATTGCTTGATATTTAGTTACTGACTAGAAGAAGGAAGAGCTAGGTGAACTATATATAGCGTTATGCTAGTTCACCTTTTTCCATGCTGTGTAACCTAAAAGCAGGGTATTTAGGGATATCACATTGACTGACACAAGTTTCAAAGTACAATATTTTGAAAATGTTCCAATTTGAAAGCTTTGTACGTCGACTTGATATTTGTAAATACCCAGCTTTTAAAAACAACAGAATGATAGTTTACCGTGCAGATAAAGATGAACTAGCATAATTGCAAATTTATTAGAATTGAACAAAAGTACAGCAAAATTTTAAGGAGTCTAGAGCTCAGTGTTACCCACTCTATTGTGGAATATCAGTTACTCTTACTGTGCCTCGTGACAATATTGCAACATGTTCATTGTCAAGCTTAGAAATATCAACTACTAAATTGATTTGTGAAGCAAGCATTTAACATTGACTGAAAAACTGAAAGAGAGTACACGTGTAAGTCATACATTTCTGTTGTTGGAAATGCATAGCTATAGAGTTAAACAACATAAAGTTGAGTCAGCGTTTTTTTCTTCATTTCAAAGAAATGTCATGATTGTAGTAGTCATTTTTTGTGAAAGATGAGAATAGAAATTTGTATATTGTATATTAAAAGAAGGTATCAATGAAATTGCTTATAAGATGTGTTATTCTGATTGAATTCCATGTTATGATTTGCCAAAATTAAAACCAGATGTACAAGTTGTATTGAATGTCACAATTGTCTTGATTATAATTGCAGAAAATTAATGTTACTCAATTGTGTGAATTTCCTCTATACAACATGATACATGTAATATATTAAAGGCAATTACAATTCTTACTTTTGTTGTTGGCTACTTAACGCATTGAATGGTATATGGAATGAAACTCTTAGACATTTATAAGTGTCGGTTTTGGTCTTGACATATACACTGTTTTGTCAGCATATGCATGACATTGTGCTTATTAAACACTTTTGGTCAAGAAAATCAAACAATGGATAGTGAGTGAGTGAAATCGTTTCAAGCTAGACCACATAGTTTCAATATGATTCAAGTGTGATGGAAAACAGTATTGAGTTGAACAAAATCACAGATGGACAATGAAAAATTACCAGGTCCACATATTATTTTGTCAAGCCAAATTGAAGTCTTTTAAAGTAAGAACATGTATGTTTCAACAACCAGTTCTCATGCAAGTTAAGCTTGATTTTTTTTCTTCATTTACATGACATAATGTTTATTACAAGGAATTTAAAACAATTTGTTTTAGAGAAGTTTTCATAAGGCAAAATCTTAGGATTTCTTTTGGCGAAAGGATCGTTATAAACACTAGTTTGCACAACTTAGAAAGATAGGTAGCACTTAGAAGTTGTGCCACATGGAAAATCATAAAAAAAATTGTATGAATTTCTCGCATTTAGGAGAAAAAGCAATGAAAATGGTTTACCAACATGGTATACATATATAGAAGCTTGTTGTTTTCTTGTCTTGCGTATGCCATATCTGTCTTATGACTTCATGTGGAAATAATTTTGAAGAAATTTGATACCTTAATATCAGATGCTGATTAGTCAACATGTGACTAGTTATATGTCATTCCTTGTGAAAGATAAAATGCAAGATTGTCATGATCTTTTCTTTTATTGATAATTCATTGATTGTATCTGATTATTCACAGGTCAATTCAGCAAAAGATTACTAACTAGAAGTGACTGGATAGAAAAAGCTGTAGCATGCAAGCCGCTTAATGTCTGCAAAAGTAGTTCACGATAGATGCATAAACAAGATGTACACATAACATTGCAATGTTCTGTCTGCAGATACTGTACAAATGTGATATTTCAGCTTCTATGGATGTCAAGATACAAGAATATGATAGTTGTTCTGCATTCCTAATGGTTGGAAAGGCAGATTTTGTACAATGCACAAAGTTATCAAAATATGTTACATAAAAAAATGGGGCAAACCAAAAATGATCATGAGTGTGTGATGGATGGAAACAGGAAAAACTTAACCTGGAGAAACTGTCAATAAATCAAAAATTACCCTAAAAATAGTTTGCACCACAACTTACCTGGCAATCCTTTCTGGTCTGTTCCTATGCTAAAAAATGATTATTGTAATTAGTCACAATCTGTATTGAAGTTTGTTATATATTACATTGTTTTTGCCTTACGTTGTACGGAAATCTGTGCAGCAAAATTCTTTAATGTAAGGACTTTGGTCATACAAGAAAGTGTAAGAGATGGGTAATGATTTGATGAAGATGATTCCATGTGAGCTATTTGTAGGATTGTACAAAAATGAGGAAATAAAATGTACATTTGCAAGTCGGAAATTGCTAGCCTCCTTAGCTGGATCTTCAAGTCTTGTTTGTACTAAACAGAACAAGCTTTTCATAACAAAGTGTTCAGCACCAAAGACAGTTGTGTTAGCCTGTGTGTGGATGGTGTTCAGCACCAAGGACAGATGTGTTAGCCTGTGTGTGGATGGCGTTCAGCACCAAGGACAGATGTGTTAGCCTGTCTGTGGATGGCGTTCAGCACCAAGGACAGATGTGTTAGCCTGTGTGTGGATGGTGTTCAGCACCAAGGACATATGTGTTAGCCTGTCTGTGGATGGCGTTCAGCACCAAGGACAGATGTGTTAGCCTGTGTGTGGATGGTGTTCAGCACCAAGGACAGATGTGTTAGCCTGTGTGTGGATGGTGTTTAGCACCAAGGACAGATGTGTTAGCCTGTGTGTGGATGGTGTTCAACACTGAGGACAGATGTGTTAGCCTGTGTGTGGATGGCGTTCAGCACCAAGGACAGATGTGTTAGCCTGTGTGTGGATGGTGTTCAGCACCAAGGACAGATGTGTTAGCCTGTGTGGATGGTGTTCAGCACCAGGGACAGGTGTGCTTACCTGTGTGTGGATGGCGTTCAGCACCAAGGACAGGTGTGTTAGGCTGTGTGGATGGTGTTCAGCACCAAGGACAGATGTGCTTACCTGTGTGTGGATGGCGTTCAGCACCAAGGACAGATGTGTTAGCCTGTGTGTGGATGGTGCTCAGCACCAAGGACAGATGTGTTATCCTGTGTGTGGATGGTGTTTAGCACCAAAGACAGATGTGTTAGGCTGTGTGGATGGTGTTCAGCACCAAGGACAGATGTGTTAGGCTGTGTGTGGATGGTGCTCAGCACCAAGGACAGATGTGTTAGCCTGTGTGTGGATGGTGCTCAGCACCAAGGACAGATGTGTTAGGCTGTGTGTGGATGGTGTTCAGCACCAATAACAGATGTGTTAGCCTGTGTACCATGACCCACTCCTACAACCTCAAATAAGGCTATTGGACTACATGTACTTGCCTTGTTTTCAAACTTGTAAATTATTCACACTAAGACAAAACACAAGGAAATTTCACAAAAGAAAACTTTTTCACTGGATTTATTCAGTATTCAGTCATTCATCTATGACTACGTATGATTGATGTGTGTCATTTCTTCAATCAAAATCAAATGCACTTCTCATAACTATAAAATCAGTCCTTGTAGATAAATATGCTACTATATTTGGCAGATACCCCAAACCCACCTTAATTGCCTTTTAAGTTACCTTATACCTGATGGACACATACCCATCATGCTTTGCCATTATGCAAGCAGAATCACTGCAATTTAAATGTGGTCTTCTTCTGCTAACTATTAAATAAGTATATCATAATCTTGGACCAGGTAGAATTTAATGTCACTAATACTTGCAGAGAACAATGCCTGAACTTTCCCATGTATGTTAAATACATGAACCGAAATTCATCGCTCTGATTATTTATCAACAGAATGCCTACCAAATTTTCTCTTATTAAAGTTTATATTGATTTTGATTTAGGTGAAGTATAAATTGTTACAAGGGCCAATGCCATCTCTCAGATCTTTGCCACAAGCAAAAATGGTACAATGTACAAAGATCTCATGACTTTCAAGTTTTTTTGTGTTGATCTGACTGACTCTAAAGCTAAACTACCAAGGCAAGAAATAACGTCTACCTGACTGGAGCTTAAACTGTTATCTCCAGGCAGATTTACCAGTGGTATAAGATAGTATCAAAGCTGGCTAAGGAGTACAGCTGGTCAAAGGGAGTCATCAGCCACTCCGGTAGACAAACACACTCCTAGGCCAGCTTCATTCCTTTAGAAGCTTTTGATACTATCTTATGCTATCGTACAATCTGCTTGGAGATTACGTAAACTGTAGGTAAAGAACCTGAAACTTTAGAATTCTGTAGGCCCCCCTCCCCAAAGAATACAAACCTACACATGCATGATACAGCCTTTTAAGCTACCAGTACATACAGGCCTTTCACTTAGGTCTTGGTAATTAGAATTTGGCTTAAGTAATGGCGTCTTCGTGTGCCTTTATAAGGGCATACACTTAAATCCAACATGGTTCAGATCAGGGTTGTAGCCAGCCTGAAATCACTTTCCGTCCCCTCGATCCTATCAAACACGGAAAGCGCAACGTTCCTAAGAGGGTCTGGGAAGGGGGACATGTTCCCCTGGCAAATTTTTCAATCTAGACCCTCAGACAAGCTATTTCCTGCATTTTGAGGTGTAAATTTGGTTGGTGTACTAAGCTGTTCAACAGCATCTGTTCTGGTGAAAAACTACACAAGGGCGACAGTTTTATTCTATGATCTTAGTTTACATATTGATTTCTGTCTGTCACGGAAGGACGGAACGGGCAGATTATTTTCCGTCCCCAGCTGCAAAATTCCGTCAAAGGACGGAAGGACGGGTGCTGGCTACAACCCTGGATCAGATGATGTCAGATGGAGCCTGAAGAGATGTGGTCCTACATTTGTATGTCTTATAATAACTGGACTGAAGGAGAATAACTTGTTGACAGGTTTGATTGTAGGGTAATTTTCTAGCTCTTCCATTAATTTTTAGAACAATATCTCCTGTCCGGGCTGCAAATTGTACCAAATTTTGGGTAAAATTTTGAAGATAAGAAAAACGGTACATCATGTCCTGCCTAACTCTACACACATTGTATACATTGTCTTTTACTCATCTAGGACAAGATCCGCTTATTTTGCTTCCAGTACAAAAGTTCTAGTCTTGATCGTATGGAATCCTGGGAATATTCCTCCGTGTGTGGCTACCTAGTTGCTATGGCGATGATTGACGGCTCACGTCATGGCGCCGAAGACGGGGTTGTGTCGGCAGATGGAGGGACCGTACTCCTCGTAATCCTTCTTGGTGTGGCAGACTTGGTAGAACTCGGGCTGTGGGGGGTTAAAAGAAGCATCCAGTGACTTGTTTTACTTTAAGGTGAATATTGAAGTCTTCAGGTGCACCATTAAATGGCTTGATACATATTGTTTTCTTTATCATACATTTAAAATCTATTCATCCTTTTATCCACCCAATTCATTAATAGCAATTACTCAAGCAACTGGATATGATTTTATTATCGGTCAGGAATCCACTACCTTTTATCAGTGACACCATACGGCATGTCTTATTACTTGGATGACTAACCTTCATTGACGTATCCATTTACAGTCAAACCTGTATTAGGGGCCACCTCTACAGAGGGGCCACCTGTCCATAGTGGCCACTTTTTGTCGGTCCCTTGGGTATTTTATCACAAGTTGCCACCTCTATACAGAGGCCACCTGTCTATAGTGGCCAAATTTGTCCGGTCCCTTGAGTGGCCGCTATAGACAGGTTTGACTGTACATGTATTTATTTTTAATGAACAGAATCACATATTTCCAGAGAAGGCTGTTGTACATGTATTTGCATTGCTGACAATCTCAAGAAGGCTGTCTTTATGCATTACAGAAAATCATACACATTATACGGTCTTGATACACGGGTGCAAAGATGCAAAGCTGAACAGCTGTACTTACAGTAGAAGCCAGCATACTGCCACCAAACCAGACTGCGTACCGCTGCATGTGGTGGGTGATCACCTGCACCTCAATGGGCTTGGGCTGGGGACAAATGATACATCAGTATCCATGGCAACATGACAGAATGTTCGGTAACCACAACAATGAATGTACCCATGACATAATCAATAGCAAGAAACTCCTAGTATCCATCAACTTTGAAGATACAGTCAAACCTGTATTAGGGGCCACCTCTACAGAGGGGCCACCTGTCCATAGTGGCCACTTTTTGTCGGTCCCTTGGGTATTTTATCTACAAGTTGCCACCACTATACAAAGGCCACCTGTCTATAGTGGCCGAATTTGTCCGGTCCCTTGAGTGGCCGCTATAGACAGGTTTGACTGTAACTTGTGTGTAGATCATGTCATATTCATATCATTAACAAAAAAGGTGTCTAAGGGCTACTTTACACTTGTTCTTTGAAACAGTATGTACTACACATCGTAGTCTAGTTCTCTTATACACTACAGATTCATGTCCAGTTTACACTGACTACCAGGACGCCTAGTAGGACACCTGCTGTTTTCTGATTGCCAAGAAACTGTAGTGACCTACTGTGACCTTTGACACTTTGCTACAGGGTATTTCAGCAACTATCACCTACGTGAAAAGTTATTTGTTTTTCTTTATGTGAGGCACCCAGGAAAAGGTCCTGACAACTCGGTTTTACAGTGGAAACTATGACAGTTCAATTTAGTTATTTATGTGTAATGCACATGGTTGTTGTCTTTCAAATGTAGGGTTTACCACTGAGACAGTTTCGCCTGGTTCTAAGTCTCACAGACTACAAGCTTCATTTCTCTTTACACCCAGAAAAAGCAATAGCCTACTAGAAAGTGGACTAAAGAGCATAGCAATACAGCTAATACTGACCAAGTGTAAAGTGGGCCAAAGCCTCTAAACCCAAATATGACCACATCCATGGCAAAACGGTAAGGATCACAGGTGGCAGAGATGTGAGGAAAGTTTGAGAGTTTGTGTCTCACCTTTATCCTGCCCTGACTGAGCTCCTCGCTCATCTTCAGCCTGGCGTCCACCTGTCGCTTCAGGTCCCTCTGCAGCCGACGCCCGAAGTCACGGAACATCGTGGAGCCGCCAGACAGAACCACGTTCTATGGGGGAGGGGGGTACCAAAGGTCATGATTAAAGGTCATGGGAAGTGTTACATGTAGTATTCACAAAAAATTGCAGATTGAAGCACAATGACCACCAGAAGTACATGGTGGAACCCCCTGACAATAGACACTATAAAGGGAGGCAAAGTTCACCAATTAAGGTCAGGGCCAGGGTTCTAGCCAGGATTTTATTTTAGCATAGTGGGAATGGCATGGTAGCGAAGCGACTAATCAGGAGATTGGTGTGGAAGGGGGGTCTTGGTCCTTCCACGGTGAGATTTGAAGATGTAGAGTTAAAGTTAGGATTTTGGGGTCAGTTTTGAGTGGCATATCATAATTTTTCATTGTTCAGACATTGATTAGTCATTGTTGAACAAGCAAATGATAGCAAAGCACCACTACACTAGACGAGTTAAAAATTAGTGTAGTGGCCCTTATTTTAGCGTAGGGGTCACAAATTTTAGCGTACTGGCCCACTACGCTAAAATGCACTAGCTAGAACCCTGCAGGGCAAAGGTTTCCAATCTGTTAGAGCAGTGTTTATACTACTTTATCTGGTACAGATAGAGGTACCGGTCTTTTTACCTGGTAGAGCGGTCTCCGCACATCAATAGGACAGTTCTGAATCACGTTGTCCACTGTCTCTGAGATAGGCGTGGTGAAGTCTGGGTTGGAGAACTGAAATAGAAACACAAGACATATTTTTTAAAAAGCATAAAGTCTTAAAGTTAAATTGTCCATTCCAACTTTAGTGAAGCACATACACATGTACAATTTTGGGCTCAAAGGCTTACAATTTACATTTAAATTTTCCCTTTCCTTAAGAAAATGAGAAGAAAAATACATCACACTTCCTCTCAGATATGACTACAAAGTGAACATGCAACTAGAAAGGCAATATCCAACCTAATCTCTACTTTGCAGGCAGAAGAAGAAGAAGAAAGAAAAGGACACACCATGCAGCAAACACAGTGTTTTCGTTTATCAGGGAAAGAATAATTACTGCAAAGACACAGTGATGACTGAAGTAGAAACAGTACAAGTATGGATTTTAATATTTATGATATAGCTGTGATATAGAAATTTCAATATGACTAGGACCTGTACATTCTATTTTGTGACTTAAAAAAGAACTTTGCTCACCTCTGGGTGGAAGAAGATCTCGGGTCCGAGGAATCGCTCGTAGCCGACGTCCACCTTGAAGTTCTTCTTGGTGACAGCGTTGATGTTCTCGTATGTCTTGATCCACTTGGCGGGGTCGGTGTCATACTTGTTAAACTCCTTCACGATGTCAGGGCACATGTAACAGTACCTCTCCTGAAGGGGGGAGGGGGGCTTGTAAGTTTCAGTACACTTCTACTACTTTAAACTGTTTACAGTTCATTCTACTTGTTAAACTCCTTCATGATGTCAGGGAACATGTAACAGTACCTCTCCTGGTGGGTGGGAGGGGGGCATGGAAGTTTCAGTACACTTCTACTACTTTAAACTGTTTACAGTTCATTCTACTTGTTAAACTCCTTCACAATGTCAGGGCACATGATGTAACAGTACCTCTCCTGGTGGGGGGAGGGGGCATGGAAGTTTCAGTACACTTCTACTACTTTAAACTGTTAACAGTTCATTCTACTTGTTAAACTCCTTCACGATGTCAGGGCACATGTAACAGTACCTCTCCTGAAGGGGGGAGGGGGGCATGTAAGTTTCAGTACACTTCTACTACTTTAAACTGTTTACAGTTCATTCTACTTGTTAAACTCCTTCATGATGTCAGGGAACATGTAACAGTACCTCTCCTGGTGGGTGGGAGGGGGGCATGGAAGTTTCAGTACACTTCTACTACTTTAAACTGTTTACAGTTCATTCTACTTGTTAAACTCCTTCACAATGTCAGGGCACATGATGTAACAGTACCTCTCCTGGTGGGGGGAGGGGGCATGGAAGTTTCAGTACACTTCTACTACTTTAAACTGTTAACAGTTCATTCTACTTGTTAAACTCCTTCACGATGTCAGGGCACATGTAACAGTACCTCTCCTGGTGGGTGGGAGGGGGGCATGGAAGTTTCAGTACACTTCTACCACTTTAGGAGGAGTTTCAGTACACAGTTCATTCTACGGCAAACAACCTTGTATAGGCACACACTTCCTTCGTCATGAATATTCTAAAGGGGCGATGAACAAACAAGAGGGCAAATTGTTCACAAGATATCAAGGAACAAATAACAAGTCCAGTTTTTGTTATCGCCCCAAACCTTTTGTAACCTGACTTTTGTCAAACCACGTCCGACACATTGTATTCAGCCATAAGCAGTAAAGGAGTGACATTGCTTAATCCAAGTAGAGTACTTGGGGAGTTTTTAATTTTGAAGGATACTTTTTGATGCGCAATTGACAGGTGGGTATTTTATTGTATAATGTAAAGTAGTATACATTTTAACTTCAGAATCCTAAAATCTATCAGAAAATAGCACTCTCTTATGGAGTTTATGGTCATGTTTGGCTGTATCATCCATGAACCCTTGTTGTTCCCCACCTTGATACATGTAGCCTTGGCTGTCTCCAGTGACTGTTCAGGAGGGATGCCGATCTCCCTGTATCAAACCAAACCAAACCAAACTCTCTACAGTTCCCCACCTTGATAGCCTTGGCTGTCTCCAGTGACTGTTCAGGAGGGATGCCGATCTCCCTGTATCAAACCAAACCAAACCAAATCTCTACAGTTCCCCACCTTGATAGCCTTGGCGGTCTCCAGTGACTGTTCAGGAGGGATGCCGATCTCCCTGTATCAAACCAAACCAAACCAAACCAAACTCTCTACAGTTCCCCACCTTGATAGCCTTGGCTGTCTCCAGTGACTGTTCAGGAGGGATGCCAATCTCCCTGTCCCTCAGCAGCTGCTGGATGAAGTATGTGATGTCACGGCCAGCGATGGGAATGTGTTTGATACAGGAGCCGATCACGTAGCCTTCCGCCTAAAGGGAAACAACAGTCGCATTACTTGATGATATCCAAGAAAGATTGGAAATTGTCCCTCTAGTTATACAAAGTAGCGTGAGTTTGAACGATTCTGAACAAAGTGACATGAGTCATTCCACCTTACAATTCATCATCTGTTTCTTTCTGCATGTGCAACTTAAACTTTTCTTAAAGTTAAAGACTCATTTTGTAATATCAGGACAACATAGCAAAGTAGACTTTCCTACCATTTCTTGAAGTAGTAAGTAAGTTAGATCTTGCAAAAAAGTTAGCCTGGAATGTTCCCAAAAAATTAGTCTACCCCAGGAAACCTTCCAGTGCACATGCAGTATGATGTTAAGGCTTAGGTCACATTTCCAAACCGGGGCCAAGCCGGGCAGCTTTCGGGAGCGAAAAGAATGATATAAAAGACATCAAAATACACAAAATGTCAAAATTAACTTCATAGGCATAATCTGTGCATATTTCTAGGTATACATTTTAATTTTTTGTTTCTTAAAACATCCCGGCCGGGCCCCGGTTTGGAAATGTGACCTAAGCCTTGCCGAGAATGGTTTAACTTTAAGTAGAAGCCTAGCGAATGAAAGGGCTGCGAGAACTGTAATCTGATTAGGCTAGCACAGCTATATACAGAAATAAACAACTGTTGTGTTAATATATGCTCCTGGTTGTTTATCAGTTGGCTGCAAAGAACATGGAAAACCTTACAAAAGTTTAAGACACCTCTAGAAGTGACTTTATTTGAGGAAGAACATTTGCTGTATAAGAGGTTATATTACACCTTCATTTTTTGAAATTATTTGTAGAGAAATGGGTACTGCAAGCCCTTCTTGTACACTGAAAGGTGTGTTTAAGTTGAAATATCTACATTTTAAACTTAATTCTCCTGACATACCACAGGTATAACATGGGTGTACCTGATTAACAGATAGAACTCACCACAGGTATAACGTGGGTGTATCTGATTAACAGATAAACCTTACCACAGGTATAACGTGGGTGACTCCATCCCCACTGTCGATGACCGTCCCCGTCAGTGTCCGCTCCCCGACCTGTCGTGATGTCCAGGACGCAGCGAGCGCGAGAACGGCCTGCACGGCGATGTACAGCCCCGGGACGTTGAAGGACTCGAACATAATCTCTGCCGTGTACTCTCGGTTCTCCGGGGTGTTCAGCGGGGGCTCCGTCTGGGGAAATATGGACGTTATTTCAACATAGACCCAAACACAAAACAGAATTAAGGCCAATGAAAACATTCCCTGGATTCCATTTAGTCTAATCTTAGAATGGAAAAGCACAGTACTAATCTTTTGAATGTTGATGTCATATACATATATTCACAAGCAAGAAGTACTGGTATTTTGCTTCTGGAATCTGATTATAGCTTGCTGACAAAGGCTTTAAGAAACTTTGTTTATTCAACTGTTTGTTTGATTGTTTGTTTGTTTGTTTGTTTGTTTGTTTGTTTACTCACCAGTAGGAAGTAGTGGTCCTCTGGTTCTGCCCTGAGGTACTTGAAGATGGCCTGCTCATAGAAACGTTCCATCAGATCCCAGTCCTCGATAATCCCATGTCGGATCGGCCACTGCGGGGAAATCACAACCACACAAATAGTTAGGCATCAGGGCTCGAAATACCACAGGTCCTGCATATGCAGATTAGTGCAGGTAAAACTAGACCTGTGCAGGTATTTCTGGTGTCTACCTGCACCTAATCTGCACTGGTCCATGTATTGGGTTTTATACATATATGTCCTATAATATAGCTGTATATTGATTGTTATTAGCTGCATTGACTAATACCACCTATAAAGTAAAAAAGAAAAAGTAGCAATGGTTCCTGAAAAATTTTAGCATGATCCAAGTGATGCAGATAAATCTGTCTGGTGCAGGTAATTTTCAATGTTAAAAAATGCAGAAAAAAGGATTTCAAGCCCTGGGCATTAAGCTGAGTCCAGCCTTGTTTAGCTTGTGTCTGATCCAACTGTTCTGGGTTCGATAAGACCTATCCTCCTATGCAAAGCAGAATCTGCATCATACAGTATAGATTTTGAATATGTTCCCCTCAGCACAAGTTTAAATCGTATTCAAAAGACATCAAATTCTTTATAAAATCGCAATTAACCGAAGACCTGCATTTCTTGGTTTAAATGCAAGTAGATATGTTTGATATGCATGCAATACTACATGTGATATGGAAATATGGAAGGATGCCTATTGTGTGATCGTGTTTAGATGACTTTGGTACAGACCAAGTTCAAATCTGCATCAGAACATGGAAAGAATAAGGACAGCCTCCGGCTTTGAAAATTGAGGGTGGAACAGGGCTCTAGCCAGCGTCCGTTTTTCCGTCAATTGACAGAGATTTGCTGCGTCTGACGGAAAAATTTTTAAACCAATCCGTCAACCTTGAAGGACAAAAATCCTTGGTGGAAGCTACAGGCAGCTTGGGGACGCTGTCCACGGCTGTAAAAGCCACACACTGTTTGTTTTGCTATTGTTATGATTGTTGACAATATGTGTCGGCGCCCTTTCGCATACGATAATCTCATTAAAATCCGTTTTTCAAGGTCTCAGTTCAGTCCTTCTAATTAATTTTTGCAGTTTTCGCGACGATTGTAATTGGCTGACGGAAAAAAATTCGAGCTGGCTAAAGCCTTGGGGTGGAAGGCAGCAAAGATTGTGGTGAAAAAAGTATTTCTATCTCAAGAAGAGGTTAAATTCTATGTCTTTACAGGGATAGAAGGGGAGAAAATTTCTGTCACCACACATATTTTAGCAAAGTCAAATCTCACAATCTACTACAATTAGTCTAGTAATAAGGTCAACACTCCTAACTTTTGGGTTTCCTGCATTACACTCACAGAATGCTGTTTTCTTCCAGGGAGTGACCAGGTGTGGTACACAATGGCATGTGTATCAGACATACTTGGGGGTGTGGCACCTTAAGGGTTAAGAACACAGTCATAAAGAACCCCCCTGACCTTCACACTGTAGTTGGGATACTCCAGCGCTTCGTCTCCGATGTAGAAGTCCAGATCCTCGATGCCCTTGGCTGCCCTGCGCTGCGATTGGTCGCCGATCTTGGAGGATTCCTTGATAGCGATGGCCGAGGGAATGATGAACTGGGGCTCTGTGTTCCCGGCATACCCCATTTTAGTGTACCTGTATAATTACACAATCAAATGTTATATTACATCATTGAATGTGTTAACAGCATTAACTGTTATCAGTGCTCGGAATACCTACCTGCAAATGCAACCTGATTTTGCTTGGTGCAACTTAATTTTAAACCTAGGTTGCACACTGCGCAACCTGAAACTATGCTGTTGGAACACTGCTTTTCTTCCCACCTACGTACATAAGCTTTTGAATCTATTTTGTGATAAGACACAATATAAGCAGTTACATATAACTGAAAGAAAAAACAATAGATAAGTAGCTGATTTGAAGAAAGGAACAACTTGGAAGCGGGGCAACCTGAAATGTTGATGGCACAACCTGACTTTTGACTCACGTTGCAGCTTGGGCAACCTGGCTTAATTTTAAAAAGTATTTCGGGCACTGGTTATACATATAATGTTTATGCATAATCTCTGGTAAAGTTTACTACAACTAGATTCTTGATGACGAGGAGATTACATCAGTCTATGACAGAAGAGGACTCCTTCAGACCTAGTCCTTGCTTGACTGAAGATGGTATGCATGTATGTATATTTTTTACATCTATTTGTAGTCACTTTTGCCTGGTATTTGAACATTTGTGTGGTTTCTTCGAATACACATTAACATGTGTGAGCTTTCTATTTAGACTGAGGAAATTGTGAATGTAATTATCATCCAGAAAGACGTTCATTCCTAAAGAGGCCTAAACAAACATCTATGGAACATATATTTGTTGGACAAGTAGTAGAGATGGTATCCAGATTTGTTAAGTTGCGAATAAAACAAATAGATTTAGTGCTAAATCTATAAACAAGTCTAATGTTTGCAACATTTTGGATCATCCACTTTCATCTTTGTCAGACTATTTCAGTCACTGTCTGAGTGTCAGTCTCCAACTTTGATTGACATGATCAAACATCACCAGCTGAGTACTTCAGAGGAAATGACCTCATATATTTGCTACCATTATCTCAAAGATACTTGTCGATCAGATCGTCTGTTCCTTCCCTTGACGGTTTCTTGATATCAAATTTGCTAAGTAGATACATAAGACGTAAAAGTGACGTCCCTTTGGTGTAGTTATAAGCTGCCCCTCCCCTGCGACTAAAAATCGACCGCCCTAAAAAAATTTGATCAATAGTTTTTCATGGGACGGTAACTGTTACACCATTTGACCTGATTTAGTTTGCAAGCTTTGCTCCATGTTTCAGCTAACATACAGCATTAACAGTCTACGAAACAGATTACGAAGTCAGTACCGATATATCTAATATTTGTAACAACTAACTAGACGCAATCAGCAAAGTTTTGCGCTACCCCCCTCCCCCTTGTACATACACTTCCGGCCAACCCCCTCATGCTTTGCCCCACTTTCAGCGATCCTTACACCATTTCGGACGACAATACTCACCCAGTCCCGTTGTCAATGACAACCGCAGGCAGCCTTCCCGCCATCGTGACTCTAGATCGTCCTAAACTCTCGCAAACGTGAAAACAAAATTCCGAGTAAAAAAACTTGCTGGAAAATCAGGAAGGGGAAGGGTGGGAACCGGGAAGTCACGTTAGGAGTCACGTGAGCCCAAACTCTCGCGAGAAGTTACTAACTGGCGAGAGGTCAGAGGTCAAGTAGTCAAATTCAAATTTTTGGTGGGCAGAGCGGAGTTTCTATTTTGTGAGATTTTGTGGCGTTTTGGAGCATATTTTGGACTGCCAGATGGCATTTTTGTGTCCCTTTAGGTTGAGGCCGAATCAGAGAAAGCCAGGTGAGTGTTTTGAGGCCTGTAAGTATCAGTATAATCGTTCTCTTTGCGTGCTTGGCCTGGTTGAGGTTGTTTGAGTGAAAAGAAATCACTCGAAACAAACGATATTTGCCATAATTTGCTGAAGGAGAAACGCCAAATTTAGGTCATTAGCAAGTACATGTGAATGTGTATATAAAGGGATGAATTTCTTTTTAAGTTTTGTTTCAATACGCCCAAAATGCATTCCTTTCAAATCGTTAAGGATTTGCATAAATTACGTTGAAGATAGTGTGACATTCCAAAATAAGCAAGAAAATTCCACTGTAAAATTGCATCAAAATACAGCAAAGACGAACAATTTTTGACGCCATTCGTATCAGTTGAAAGTTGTCTGTATTTCTGTCTGTGTGCTAACACCTCACTCTGGTAAATGCAGTGTTCTATTGTTCTTTTGTGCCTCTTCCCAATCTGGGACTGAAGAAGTGAGTCATAGCGATTCATTGAGTCATACATATATAAGAATGACTGTATCTCACACCGTGTGGCACACATACTGTGGGCATCTGATGACAGTGGGTTTATCCCAATCTCTTTGTTGCTAAAAGATGGCAAAGGGTACTGAGTTGTGAAATTGTAGTACATGTGGATTGTAATTTAGCTTCTGAACAGAAATTGTTATCAATGTAAGGGGCTTTGTATACACAGCTTTAGATGATAAGACCTAGAATTTATTAGAAAAAAATGTGTTTCCTGTTTCCCTACCTACCATAGAAAAACCTGCCAACCCTAGACTTTTTTGGGTGGGCAGTGGAGCAACATAGCTTCCAGTTAGAATTTTCTTCCTATTGAAATTTGAATTGAAGTAAAATCACTGCTTGTCCTATCGAATGAAGAATACAGGTATCTATCAAGCTCAAATTAAAGTTTGACATTGAAAGACAAATGTCTGTATCTGTATCTATACTAGTATAGCTGGTATAACTGCAGCAGCTGGTTATATTATTACACTGAAGGACCTGTCACACATGACTTTTGCACATCTCATGCATTCCAGTTTACTTGTTTTGTAATATTTAATGTATCACTCAGTAGAGTTTTGGTCAGTCTAAAAAGAAGATAATCCCTACCTACCAACCCCTTTTTTTCAGGACTGAAACAGGAAACACAACACTTTTTTTCCTAGGCCTAAACTTTTGGCTAAAGAAGACCTGGTGTCCTGCATGAGTCACAATACTGAGATAATGGACCAAATACTCTCAGAGTCAAATTGTGTAACACTGCTAGTGATATTACTTACACACAAATTGATGAAATACAATGTACTTTGAGTTCAAAGCAAGATGCCCATACCCCGGGAAGCACATCCTTTTAGAATCTTAAAAACTTCACACCCTGAAAGGGTGATTGGATGGGGTTCGTGGGGATTCAATTTCCAAGTTAGGTGCAATTTTCCTGGGCATTTAGCCCCGACAAGACGGTGACAAGAGGGGTGTTGCCCAGTATTTCTCTAGATCCAGATTTGAGTGCACAAGAATGCATATACATGCTGCCAGTATTATGATCCCTGCTGTGATAGTTACAACTTGTCTGTCCCATTTTATAATATATATATATTCATTTCTCCTAAAGGCTACAACAAGAAGTATGGCTCGGTCAAAGGTCGCATGGATGCCATCGGTGCAAAGCTCCACGGTGACGCACACCTACTGTCTAATGCAGAGTACCATGACGAGGTCATCAAGACACTGGAGGCTGCCACCGACCTGAGATGCCCCGCAGATGGAGGTCAAAGGCCAGAGTTCAGACACAGTGGCTCTTCCATGACCTTTGAGAGGAGAGGTTCTTCTTATATTGTTCATCCCATTCAGAATGAACCTCCTATTCCTAACAATAGACTGTCCCAAGAAAGACCCAACCTCGCAATGTCACGACCATTGGACTCAAACAAGGAGAACATAGGTCAAGCAAATGTCAGGTCAAAGGTCATTCCTACGGAGAGAAAGCTGACCTATGGCCCTGGTCCAGAGGTTGAACGAGGCAGAAGTTCATACCTTCAGATGTTGGAGGATTTAATAGAAGAGGGACCAGGGTGCATGCAGAGTAGAGACAGTGGGGTGGTGTGGAACAGGCAAAAAGGGAACAGACTATTTACAGAGGAAGAGTTAGGGAGAAGGGTTGGGGAATCACCTTCCAAAATAAACAGACTGTCCTATGCTATGATGTTGGAAGGGCAGGAGGAGTGCCGCCCGGCAGTTCAGTCAGGAACTGCAGGTAGAGGCAGGGCGTCTTCCAGAAGCAGCCCGCTCACAGAGGAACAGTTGCAGAGGTTGAGAACGCTGAGGAGAGACCGCAACTCCTACCTCATCATGGTGGACGGGCTTCTGGACGAATCGCGGCGGTCGTCGGTAGCGGCGTCGCAGCGGTGGTCGATCGCTACCTGCAGCGAAGACTTACAGGAACTACGTTTCGATAACGATACCCAACATGGGTTTGGCAATGGTGTAGGAAAGCTAGGCAATAGGAAGAATAAGCTTTATGATATCAATGCAAGACGAGGCCGCGCAGACGGTGGCCCATCTAGTTCTACCTCTCCCGAATCTATCACAAGCAGCGAGGGTTCTAAACCCGACATCCGACGACAACGCCCACGCCGCAAGGTTTCTACAAACTCTAACAGAGGAATGACGAAGAGTGCGTCATCGTCATCTACTAGCACTGCCAGCACAGTTTTCTTAGACGACAAGTATGCAGCTCCTCCTAGCGGCCATACAAAATCTGCAGCTGGTAGGATAGGACACAGGATAGTGGCGTCTCCTGGTGATCAGGGTCCAACTGCAGCCGAGAAGTCACAAGACAGGGCATCAGTGTCAAGCATTGGTCAGGCTGCAGTGGACAAGGTGGAAGACAAGGCAGCAGCGCCATCTAGTGATTGTAACCAGTATGGCGAGAGGAGAGGATCCATCAGCAGCATCAGTAGTGCTGTTGCTGTGGTGAGGAGCATCCAGCTGCTCTCTCCATCGGAGCAAGCGGAGCAGGGGAGCGACTCCCTTCTCCAGGAGAAAGACTCGGAGGCTCACTCCTTACTCCAAGGGAGCAATTCCAACACTGGCTCCTTTCTCCAAGGGAGCGACTCAAAGACCAACTCCTTTCTCAAGGAGAGCGACTCCAAGAATAACTCCCTCCTCACGGGGAGCGACTCCAAGAATAACTCCTTCCTCCAGACTGATCTGCCTCCACCGACACCCTTCAGAGACACTCCAGACGTCGTGAAACGTACTGGTAAAAATAGCCTCGGAGCTGTACCATTAGTTTATACATCTGGATCATCAGAAGAATCTATGGTTAACATACAACAGGAAGAGACTGTTGCTGAAACAGCAAATGATGTCAGTAGTTTCATCATGGATATGGTAAACAATACTGGTACTGGTTTAAGCAACAACAGTGCTAGTATACAAAACACAAGAGGTGGGTTTGCAGGTAACAGTCACGAGAATACAACCAGCAAGGCGTCGCTATGGAGACCGTACTTGACAGGCAGCCAGGAGAGGTCAAAGGTCAACAAGCCCCCGCTGTCTGATGTCACCAACCTGTTGTGGAGTAACGTGTTGCTGAGAGCGACCCTCGGAGCGTCCGGGGGCGCGACCAATGAGCAGCAAGGAAGGGTATCCAATGGACAGTCTGGGGACATGTTGGGAGAATTGACTGGCTCATCTCCTGTGATGTCTGACTACGCATCAAATGTACAGGTGGACATTGATATTGAATTGAACTTTGGTCCATTTTGCTTTCTTTTAGTTACATGTCCTCTTCAGTATAATATCAGCAGCTCTATCTTACAATAAGTTTTGAAGTTTGTACATTTTCTGTTGCCTTAAGTTTCAACTGTTGCCATGCTATTTCATATATATAGCTTACAGTTTTCCAAATTGTTAACAATGTTACAAATTTTTGCTATATCTTGTTGTTCCAACACAAAAACCACAATTTCAAAGCATACATATGTATGTAAATTGTTGCTGACCTTTTCTGTTGTGTCTCCCACCAGGGTTCCAGCACCACTAGCCTGGCCCAGTACAGCCTGCTGACCTTGACCCAGGGTCAGGTCAGGTCACCAGCTGACCCTTCACCTGTCATCCCTCCTGCCCCACACACGACCCCTGACCTACAGGTGAGTTTCTAATTCTTTTATCCTTTCTTTTTTCAAGACTTCTATAGTACTGAATATACTACTTGTAGTTGGATTTCATGGATGGCCTCGTCAAGAGGCCCTCTTGTTATGCTGAAAGTCACTGAGTGGTAAGAAGCCTGTAAAATCTTATTGCTTGTTTAAAATCAAGTTTCTTCAACTTTCTTTCCAATATTATACCAGTGCCAAACAGGAAGAGAACAAGAAAGTTTCAAAGATGAAAAGACAAAATAAAAAAGACAAACATATATAACATACTTTCTGTAGTTGTATGAAATTTTAAGAAAGCTGTTTTCTGGTTGTAGCTAAGCTATGTTATGTGCTACTGCACCACATGTATGATGTATAAACTATAATGTATGTATGTGCAAGTTGTGATTCTATGAATGGAATTCAAGAAAAATAGATTAGATTTATTGTAATCTAATTGTAATGGAAACATCACATCTCCAACTGTATTGTGATCTACCGGTACTTTTTGTGATTTAACTCAACCCTCTTCTCTCTCTCTCTCTCTCTCTCTCTCTCTCTCACTCTCTCTCTCTCTCTCTCTCTCTCTCTCTCTCTCTCTCTCTCTTGCCCAGGTTGCCACATTTCCCAAGCAGCCGATTGGTCAGGCCACAGTGATGTTTGACTTCATGGCGGTTGAGGAGAACGACCTGTCCGTCATGCGCGGGGAGACGGTCACGCTACTGAACATGGACGATGCTGATTGGGTGTTCGCTCGCACGGACGACGGAGCAGAGGGATTCATCCCTCGCAACTTCTGTTCTCCCTGTCAAACCCAGACTACAGGTGTGTTGTGAGGCCATTTACCAATTGTAGAGCTGTGTACACACTGACAGGGTCTTCTTCTTCTTCGTCGTGTCATCACTAGACTAAACTGTACACAGGGTTGGACAAGTTTTCTAAAATCTACTTGTCCTATCTTGCCCGAACCAACTTTTCACTTGCCCGAAATCTAAATGACATTCTTCTATGTATATTCATGGCCTTCATTGGAATTTTTGTTATTGGCTATATTTTCTGTGTTAATCAATGCTTGATGTCATGACTTTGAAAAGTAGTACATCAAAATCTCACTCAATGGAGAAAAGCTAACTTGTCCGATCGGGCAAGTGGGGAAGGACATGCACTTGTCCGATTGGCATTTTCACTTGCCCGGGACTATAGGGCTAGTGGACTTGTTTATCCCTGGTACAGGTACATTATATTGTACCAATACAGTGCTGGTACGATCAATAAGGTACAGGTCCAAAATACCGGAAGACTAGTGCCAAGCAGGATAACAGGTCATGGGATGGCCATTTTAACAGATAGAATTACTGTGAAATTACCATAGCAGTCTCAAGCTCCGAACCCCAGTGAGAGAAAAAGGAACAATTTTGTAAAGGGGTCAAATTTTTGTTTCATCTTGTGTCCACCACAATTAAACACGTTTATATTGGTTCACACATTCTTCAAATAGTTCAGGTCCAGAACTGTACCTGTACCTGTACCTAAAATTTGTTTAGGTACACAGCTCTAACTGATTGATAAGTAATTATCAAACCTACCCAAGAAGATAAGTCAGGGTACCAACTAAGTCTTAGGTCTTTGTGGCTAGATGTCACTATACTATAGCTAGTACGCAGGAATTGAATAATGCTTTTGTCATTGAAGAAAAGTTTCATCCAAGGGATCACCAAAAAGTGGTCACAATGGGCAGGTGTTCCTTATGTACATGTGAAGGTGGTCAATTTGCAAATATCCGTGTTTGACTATATAGTATAAATTATAAATACTAATAGATGGTTCTAATTTCACTTCACTGCAGTCCGAGGTCATAAATCTGGATGGTAGTGTGTGGGGTAGTACCTCATTGATATGCAAATGCACCACTCTAAGTATGTATCAAAACTATATTGATGTCTTTATCACCATTCATGATTGTAAAACTTTTAAGAGAGAAACTTAATGGAACAGTTTCAGTTTTATCAAATTTCTGTGATGTTTCCAGGTGCAAATGTCTCCAACACCAGCTCCCTCCAGATCACCATGGCAACCCGAGATGCCACCTTCCTGACCAATGGGACTCAGGACTCCTCCTGGGCTGTGGACACCATCTATGAGGAGGAGGAGGAGGACATGGGGGAGGGGAGGGACGCCATGGCAACCGTCTCCGTGGAGATCCAGAAACTGATTGCCAGTGCCCTGGAGGAGACAGATCAGATGGCATCTGTGTCAAAGTTCACACATCCCATCTCCGCGACCCCTCACCTCGGTACGGCGGGACTCGCTAAGACGAAGGCTGCGGTTTCCATGGGAACCAGTTCCCTCATGAACGACATGGAGACCACCGCTCACACAAGCTTCCTGTCCTCGATTGACCTCCTCGACCTGACCCAAGATGACCCCCTGCACTGCTACCAGCCGGCCAATGAGGGCCCGGCAGACAGCAGCAGCCTCCCGACGACAGGCGCAGACGAGACGGCGGACAGCGTGGCGACCTCGGAGTCAGCCTGGCCAGACGAAGACTTGCGTGCGCTGGTGAAACAGACACACAAGTTCCTGGTGTTGTATGATTTTGCAGCACAGGCAGTGGATGAGGTAAGGGTTATGATGATAATCATTTTTATAGTACACATGTACTGATATATGATAGCCTTGTACAGTACAATAACAGTTTTACATGTATCTGTGTGACATTCCAGAGTTGTCTCCTCTCCATCCTCATATTATTTTCTGCTGTTGCACAGGATCAATTCCAACATGTACTTGTCTTTAAAATTCTGTATAAAGCCAAATTGGAATATTGGCAATGTGAGACTGAATGACTGTTGACATAAAAATCTTCTAATATAAGCATATTTTCTCAATTACTTACCCTAATTATAAATATGCAATTTGGGGCATGTCTCAGACAAAGCTGTGGAACTAAAACGTAAAATAGCAAAACTCAAAGTAGTCAAATAAAGATTTAATCTTAAAGTCAAATTTATATTGTTTTATCTCTTTTGTATATTTTATTGGAGAAAATACGGCAGTCCAATGATTATTGACACATTTTCATGACATCATGCATATATGTGTGGTTCCTTTCAGGTGACAGTCTCAGCGGGAGAGCTTGTGTATGTCAATGCAGACAAACAGCAGGAAGATGATTGGCTCTGGGTGTATGTGCCCTCGTCTGGCGACAGCGGGTACATTCCGCAGGCCTTCACGCGACCAATCGTGCTCTTCGACCTCAAGTAGTTGCCATGGAGATGATGAGGCTAACAAACGCACAGGAATCAAGATCGATAAGATCGACACACAGTATTATTCTTGAACTAGTTTAACAGTAATAACCAACACAAAACTCACACAAACTTACGACTGAACAGCACCAGTCTTTGTCAAGGAATGAACAATCCACTGGTGCCATGACATCATGTATGCAGATAGAACACATGACTCAGTGAGAAGTGGATCATAAGTTGCAGGAAGTCTATGGCTCCTACCGTCTCTGTTGTAAAGCTCTGATGTAGATGGCTTTTTTATAATTAATCCCTCTAGCAAAAACGTCTGGATGTATGTCCAAGATTTTAACTTTGTCCAGTGAGACCGAATGACCTGGTGACTATACATATATGTTGGGTATTACATTTAAGCAAGTTCAAGAATGACTTCTACACACACACAGTATTATGTTGCCATTATTGTAATGTTGACTTTTTCTAAAATGTTGTTTTTGTTGCTGTTGTGGAACAACTAGAGAAACAGCACTAGACTAGCGTGTACAAACAGACAATCAGCATTTTCTTTTTTGTTGAACTTTTTGTTACATCTTTGCAAAAAGATGCCCAAGTCATGTAATATTTTTAAACATAACGCAAGGATGGGGATAACCTTGGGATAACATGATGAGGATAGCATAAGATCTGAACATCGTGTATTTTACTTTTATCAGTATTACTAGACATACTACCAGAATTGTCAACTTAATGTCAGGTATTTCAGTCATTACCTCTTTATACTTGTACATATTAAGTCAACTTTTTTTTTTACTTCATGCTGAGGGTTGAATTTTAACTTTAATATATCTATATATCCTTATATTTCTAGCATTCCCTTTTAGAAAATAAGTTTTTATGAGAGTTGCACAATCATGCAGGGCTTTAGCCAACTCGAAATTTTTTTCCGTCAGCCAATTACAATCGTCGCGAAAACCGCGAAAATTAATTAGAAGGACTGAACTGAGACCTTGAAAAACGGGTTTTAATGAGATTATCATATGCGAAAGTGCGCCGACACACATTGTCAACAATCATAACAATAGCAAAACAAACAGTGTGTGGCTTTTACGGCCGTGGACGGCGTCCCCAAGCCGCCTGTAGCTTCCATCAAGGATTTTTGTCTGTCATGGTTGACGGATTGGTTTTAAAATTTTTCCGTCAGACGCAGCAAATTTCCGTCAATTGATGGAAAAACGGACGCTGGCTAGACCCCTGCAATCATGACGACAGACTGTTGTCACATGTATTTTTGGCTTAAAACAGGCTTGTTTGTTTTGTAGAAACTATTAGGTAGTTTATTAGGTAACATGATGTTGTAAGAGCAATCACGTTTTGTTAAGACTTAGCTAGGTGCAGATCGTAATCATAATGGAATCATAATGTACCTTAAGTCTGAAAATTGTGAACTGCAATCATGAAAGTTTACCTCTGTACATAATAGGCGATTTTAGTTATATAACATGTAAAATTAATCAAACTGGTCACAATAGAACGTAATGATATAACTCATGTAATTGTAACTTCACTGCCATTTGCACTAGAAAAAAATTAAGACAACTTAATACACCTCAGGAACAATCAATCAGCTTGATATGACTATCTGCTACATAAAAGTTTTCTTATTTTGTAAAATATCAACTCTTTTAGGAATTTTAGTGTTCAGGCCTCTGGGGGAACAATCAGATGGCGAATCATGCATTCATAGTACTTGACTGTAGTGCTAGTGGATATGGTAGCAGTATTTATATGTGTCTGTATTCTGCATAAGTACATGTAATCTAATACAAAACAAGCTGTTTGAACACTGTAACTGGAGCTGAGCCTTTGTAATTAGCCATTTTGTAAAATGTGAGCAGCAAAAGTCTTGCCATTTTAAGAAGTACTTACCACCACCAGTGTTACCAAGCAGTTATTATGTAAACTGCATGGGTATTGGAACATTGGAAACCTTCCACAGTTGGAAGATTTAGTGTATAACATTCAGTGTTTCCTTACAACGTGATGTGTCTGTGTGTTGTCATTTTGTTTTAATTTGATTTTGCTTAGTGCAAGACCATTAGACCTCTTCCTGTCACTGAACCAACACCTATCTTTTCTCCATGGTTTAGAATTTGGCTGATACAAGCTCAACTCACTATGAGTGAGGACTAACTTCAAGTATACATATAAGAAATTCTGGTCTTGAGATAGTCCTGATGACACTTATTTTTTTTTAGATTTCATAATACCTACAGATATCAATAGAACACACACAGAGACATACCCATGTACGTACAGTCGTACACATTCCCATGCATACAGACCCAAACTCGTGCACATATACTCACACAGAGATATAGACACATGCATGTACACACACTTGAATGTACACTACACACATACATGTATACTTGACCCAAACATACATAATACACAGAAATACAGTCACATACAACACAGTGCCATGCAAACACTCCTTCCCATGTGTGCTTTCTTGAAATGATGACACAAAAATAAAAATGACTCCTAGATTTTTCTCAACCACCTGTATTCAGAACCTTTCACATCACCACACAATGCATATACTTACAAATAAGGCCTCGGTGACTTAATTTTTTGGATGACATCTTCTGGGGACCCCAAAACTGATGCGCGAGGGCAAAAAAAAATCCACTAAACTGAAGGACGAAACATCCAGTCCATTCTTTCCCAAGTCTTTCTTGTTTCCCCCTCGTTGATTGACAGTCATAATCGTCGACATTTCAATCATGTTTTTATTGCAATTCTTGTTTAAAAAGGGGAGCTGTGGCCCCATGCCCTGACCATGTGCCCCCTTACCCTGGAGAGCAGATCCTCTGGCAAGTAAAAAAATCCAGATTGACCAGGGATGCTTATTGATTGACATGTGGCTACAGGTTGTTTTTTAGTACAGGCAAAAATCAATATGCGTGCAGATGTCATCCATAAAATTAAGTCGGTGTTGCCTAAAAGGACTACATGATATCTGGCAGGTCAGAGTTCAAGTACCATATGATCTATAAGGGAAATCGTTACAAAAATTCTTTTGCTTTTCCTAAGGTTGCATTGCATTATTTGGACTAGAAAAATTATCAAACTTTGGAAGGGGTTATAACAGGCTATGACACAACTCGTCCCAAGCTAGGATAGTGTCATTAAGATTTCTGAAACTTATCCCAAGTTGGGGTGGGGTGGGCATGAAGAATTCTTAAGGTGGGCGGTGTAGCTATAAAAAAAACACGTACAAACTCAATGACCTGCTAAATACTGCAGTCCCTTACATAGAATTATATCATCAACCCAAACAGTCTGAAAACTTAATCTGCCCTTGTATAACATGAAACACCACCACTTTTACTTAGCTAACATCAGTTTCTTAATGTATCTCACTGGATTGCACCTGTTGGTGAAAAATCATTGTGTCAACTTAATGAATTATTTTGCCAATATTTCCTTCTGATTACACTGATGTGCGACACGGGTAAGATACGTTACCACTACAGAGAAAATGGTTAGCCAGAATGTCACTTCTCAATTTCGGCACAAAATTAGATACAAGATAACTTTACTGAAAATCACAGCGCTACCGCTGAATTACAAACGAATACATAATAATTTTGATGCATCAAAAAGAGACTTGCAGTAAATGCGCTTGTTTGGGGACTATTTCACCCCACTTCGTGCCATTTTGCCAACTGCGATTTTTCTATGTTTTTCCTAAAAATAGTTATTTCAAGCGACGAATTGGAGTTTGTTCGCGGTCAGTTTGAAAAAATGTTTTAGCGAACAGGAGAGGCCACGTGAAGCACCAACTGTCACTGAATTACGTTAGAAGGATAAAGAAAAGCAACTATATTGCAAAAAAAAAGTGTTAAGGCCACACCGATATCATTCCTTGCTTCTATGATTAAATGAAATATAACTAAATCTCGCACTGTGCAATACAATGCAGTAACTTAAACCCAGACTGGCCGACACTTCGGTCCGATATTCAAACTACATTCTTGGAGGCGATAACCCTCACTGTGTTCAAGTAGGCAAATATATCAACGAATGCTTATACCTTAAAACCAATAGTGTAAATGACATGCTAGACCCAACATGTTGACTCATTCATACCTATAGATATCCATATATGTCTGTTTAGTTGTACTGTAAGTAGTTGTTATACATGTATATCTTACGAAAGGCGCTGTACTTTTGTCGTTTCATTAAATATTTCATTATAAAATATTTGAGCTTGCAATGCAAACCCATGCATGACACAAAGTGTATAATAATTTGCAAAAGGAATTATTTCTTTGTTTAGTACAGCTGATTAAAAGACTGTAGTTTTGCAATAGCAATTCATGAAACTGCCAAAACTTGAAGTGAGTAGATCTCAAAAGTACTTCATTAGCTTGCTGTAGCCTGATTAAATATCAAAGTCATCATCCATGTACATAGTACTGCCCAGAGTAGGAATACACTGTATACATGTAACAATCTATCATTATGCGGTAACCTTTGGAGGAGCAAGAAACTCCAGAAGGGGTATACGTATGATTTCTAAAATAATATGTATCAATGAATACATTATCAGAATTCCACTTATGACTTACGTGACGTGTGTCCAGAACAATATCATTTCGTGGGGTATCTATACCCACCCTTAACACAGCTTGAAATTTTCCTTGAAATTCTCAGAATGATAATGCTACAGCTAGTTGATTTTGTTATGGTCGCTTTGAGCTCCTCGCATGGAAAACCACCAAGAAAGCCGATTGAAGAACCCAACTGCCTGACCTGGACTGTCAGTAACGTCGGGGCTGTCCTCCACTGGAACGTCTGGAATGTTGATGGGCACCTCGATGAGACGTCTCCAGTTGGCAATGATCTCCTCAGGGTGGCAGAACTTTTCTTCCAGCTTCTTCTTCTGCTTTTCCCAATACTCTTCGACCCACACACCGACCTATCTGTTGGTATCTTGCTGAAAATCTCCTGTCAGCTCGTCTTCCACCCGCCCTCCTGGTGATACAAATTTATACAAGGATTTCATATTGATTTCTGTCGTCAGAAAGTATAATGCACTGAGCTGAAGGATCCAAAGTATGGGGGATAATATAGGAATCTTGTTTGTTTTACACGATTTTGTTGGTTTATGTTTTTAATTGTCTGCTGTATACAGGAATAAAATATAGAATGAAAGCAGCGTAGATCAAGTTGGAGCAGTAAAGTTGCTTAGAGATGTGAAGGAACAAAGATATATAGACAGGATAATGGAATGATTGGAGGACGGATCTAACTTACCTTTATTCCCAATATAGGTAGTGACTTTAATCGTCTTTTTCCGGTCCTTTAGGACCTGTAGCCACACCGTCTCTGCGTGTTTAGCGTATTGGCGGGCGTGTTTTGCCACTTGCCCGGTGTGTGGCGATGCGTAGCGCAGGGACTTGGCCGCGTTGAACTTCTGGTCCCTGTTCCTCGGGTCCACGTTAGCCATTTCTTGGTACAGAGCGAGACGAAGACTGGCGAGTAACAGGAAGATAGCTAGACCAATCTTTGCGTACTTGTCCTGCTGCAACATGACGAATCCTTCGTCAAGTTCGTTATTGAGTGACTTCAATTCGCCGTAGAGATGTCGTCGGTCGTCTGGTTTTGTAAGGTCGCTGTCCTTCATGTTGTGTGCGTAATCATCGATGTTTCTCAGCTTAGCTTTCAAAACGCTCAGCAAGTCATTGATTCTTTCTGTGGTGTCCCCCAGGTCTTGACCGAGAGCCTTCTGTATGTCTGCGATGGCGGGATCCACCTTCGTCAACGGGATTAAGGCCTCCCATTCGCAGTCGTCACTTAGCAATTTTGTAGCTAGAGCGCCAGCGATTACTCCTATAGGCCCTGCTATAACCGCAGCAGTATCGGCGCCCTCGAAAGCTTCGGAAGCGGCAGCTCCTGCTGCATCCTTTGCCACCGTTACGGCCTCTTTTGTCATCTCCTCGGCCAATCTCGATGCAGCGTCGGCTATCGGGTCTTTTTCGTTTCCCCTGAGAAACTCGTCAAGAGTCATCGTTGATCCTAGTTGAGTTAGAAGACAAAGAGTCGTTGTTTGAGCATGCTGTGGACCTATGGTCTTTATGGACCAATTTAGAAATCTACCTACCATATTTTAAAGACTACACGGACTGACCTTTAATGTCTGGAACGTTGAGGGGCACCTCGATGAGACGTCTCCAGTTGGCAATGATCTCCTCAGGGTGGCAGAACTTTTCTTCGAGTTTCCTCTTCTGCTTTTCCCAATACTCTTCTGCCAAGGCACGGGCCGATCTGTTTGTATCTTGCTGAAACCCACATCCACCTGATAAATTGTTGTCAATCCGCCCTCCTGCTGATGAGAATTTGTCAAATTTACAAGATAGTTAATAGTAATACATAACACGGTAACACATCTATTTTACTAGGGAGATGATCGCACTGCGATCGCTCTGCGACATAAAATTCAACAGATCGCAAAAAAAGTAAAATCATTCTATTTACGTCCCTGTGGTAACACTAGAACCCTATCTGACAACCCAGGTTATACCCAAGTTCAGAATATCCGTAACGTTATCGCGGACCAGGTAAGACAAGTAACCCAAATTATCATATATAGCCAGGCGCCGCGGACCAACCAGAAGGCCCCGTTTCACGTTGGTTATGACGCCATAACACACAGATTCCGGCAATGCCGGTATGTATCCCCCTTTTGATTGATCAGAATGAATCGGTCGATTTGCATCGACACCGGCACCAGTTTTGGCAGATGTTAGCATGCAGGAGGTCAAAATGCTAGGTAGGTAGGTAGGTAGGTAGGTAGGTAGGTTGCATGCAGAAATGTGTAATATTTTAGAGGGGCATTAGAATAGAAAACATTGGAGGGAAAACACGTTTGAGCTACAAATCTGCTTGGAGACAAGGTGAAATAGATTCTTACCTTGATAGCGCCAATCCGTGACGTTGATGCTCTTTCTATACTCTACTTGTACCTGTTTCCAATACTTCTCTGCGTGGTCAGCGTACCTGCGGGCGTACTCTGCCACAACTCCAATTTCCGGCGCTGCGTAGCGGGACTTGGTCGGGTTAAATTGCGAATCTTCGTTCTGCGGGTCCACGTTAGCCATTTCTTGGTACAGAGCGAGGCGCAGACCGGCTAACAGCAGAAAGTTTACTAGTCCAATTTTTGCGTAGCTCTTTTGCATCAACGTGCCAATCACGCCGTCCATATTGCTGTTGAGTGCCTCCAATTCATCATGCAGTCGTTGCCGTGCTCTCTTGTCTGTCAGGTCGCTGGTCTTTCTACTGTTTGCGTAATCGATTGTCAGTCTTGCCCTTAAATCACTCAGCAAGCCGTTGATTTTTGTGATGGTGTCTTCATGCAGTTCTTGACGCAGAACATTCCTGATTTCTTCGATGGAAGCATGGACCTCCGTCGAGTCTGGTGGGAATATGGCATTCCAGATACCATTCAGTATTGCCGTAGCTATAGCACCAACGACCATTCCTACCGGCCCGGCTAGAGCCCCGGCAACAGCACCTGCGGTAGTGCCAGCCGCAGCTGTGGCAATAGCGCCGATTGCAGCTTCGGTACCATTCCTTGCGGCTTCTCCTGCAGCCTTCACTCCAGCATCCTTCGTCATTATAGCAACCTTTGTCATCTCCCCGGCCAGTCTTGACGCAACTTCTGCTATTGGCTCTTTCTGGTCTTCTCTGAGAAACGCGTGAAGAGTCATTTTCGATCCTGTATTCCCCATCTACAATGAACGAAAAAAAAAATGTTTGTTTATTTAGGTCCAAAACAACAAACTTTTTTTTTACTTAAAGCTTCTGGTTTTGATAATATGAATATGAACTCGGCACAAAAAATTTTGAATATCAGCTTTAGTATATCATATTCTGCATAAATATCAATGTATTGTATACCAATTAAAAATGGGTCCCCTGGCACTTTCCGTCGGCACTGCAGCGGGTCGTGTGTGTGTGTGTGTGTGTGTGTGTGTGTGTGTGTGTGTGTGTGTGTGTGTGTGTGTGTGTGTGCGTGTGCGTGTGCGTGTTTCACTAGGAGGGTCATAAATGTGAACTAAATGTGAATTTGACCAAAAAAGATGAGAAAATGCGATATAATGTGAATTGAATGTGATGGGGTAAATATCACATATTATCACATACAACCACATAAAATTACATTTAGGTCACATTACTAAAATGTGACTGAAAAAAAATCACATTTATGTGAAATAATGTAACTATTTTAAGCTACATTTCTTTCACATTTTCACTGCGTTCTCGATATGTGAAATAGATGTGCCCAGAAGAAACCTACGAAATCACATTTTGAAATGTGAAATAATAGGAATAGAATGTGATAAAGACCAGTGCTGGAAAATGTGAAATTATGTGAAAGCTCGCCAGCTTGTCAGTCACATTTTGCTGATGTATTTTAATGTGAAAACACTTCTGAAACAAGATGTTAAAAAATGTGAAATTGAATCACATTTCTAAAATGTACTTTTATGTTAAGTTTATGTGATGCGTGAGCAGCGGTAAAATGTGAAACTATGTGAACTCAGATAACTTCTTTAAATATGTGAAATTAATGTGACGAGTACGAACAAGAAAAATTTGAAAAACTGTGAAGTTATTTCACATTTTCAAATTGTTGATTTTATGTGAAAAGTACGCGTTAAATGTTAAATCATGCAGCAGAGCAAATCGGCGACCCTGACAAATATACATAAATGATACAGGTTCATATATCCCTTCAGCCCCGCTGGATTTTAACTACTCAGCCCCGCCCCATGGACTCAGCGATTGTAGCTTAGGGTAGACATGTATTTGGCTAAAAGATTTAATCTGAGTAGATACAAATTTGGGCTTGTTTTAATATTCATATATATATTTTTGTTCCATATGATACTTCTCGTAGTGGTTCGTCTTTTATTTCCTTAGGGGATAAAAGACTGACGACTGCAATTGGAAAGGAAAGACATGCCAGACACCGCGAAAATAAGCCTGTCCCTGCATCTGCTTGTACAATGAATAAGATTTTAAAGAAATACAAAGGACGATAGGAGGTTTTGATAGCGTGTATAAAACATGTTAGCAGCCTAACCAGTTTATGTTAAAAAACAAGCTTAAGGAGGACGGTTCTTGTGACGAGTGACCATAATTGTTTTTCATTGATTTTACAAATGAGGTCCTCATTTACCAATCGGATATATCCTTAGCTTAACAGTAAGCCTAATATTTCTCTCTTTATTATGGCTTATAGAGTTACATATGGCATATTTTTAAGCATTCTAACATGAAAATACAGTGTATTTAAAAATTGCCCTCATCAATGAGGCAAATAAGCCCCTGATTTTCGTGCTTAGCATTTAATTACGCAAGGCATGTCTGAAGCTATCTACATTCCGAATATCATGAAGATCCGTCAACCGATTCTCGAATTATTCCCCTCAAAAGGGATGAGGCAACTAAACATGCCTTTAGAGCAAAAACCCTCGTGACGCCGTGCTGGGTGGGCAAGGGAGTTTGTCTATTCTAAAGACCTCTAAACGCTCTAGCATTTATAATTATCACCAAACCCTATGACATCCACACACAATCTACAAGAACATGTAAGAATCACTACTATTGAGTTGTCCTGTGCAAGTTATAGATAATTTGACAAAAAATGGTATTAAAATTAACTTCCGGTATAAAAGGCCACTATTTACCATTAATCTAGTGCCTAAAACATACAAAACGTGCCAAATGTTTGGTCACAAACAAAAATCTACGCACCAACACATGTTATTTTATGAAACATTCCTCATCATTTCTCTTCTTTTTCTACAGGGTACTCAAGAAAGACAATTAAAACAATGCATGCCAATATTGGAGGTGCCTACTGAAAGCTACCAAGCCTGTCCTTCATGATTACCTCTAGATTGTTCTTATAATTCTTACTAACTTTTGCTGGTGTACCTCTCCTACACTTCTGACAGAACATTATGACTTCAGCAATTATGCACTGAGTGATACATAAAAATAAAGAATTGCTGATATCTGTACAGAAACTGCAACAACAATTTGCCTTATGATAACAAACAAATGACAGATAGATACCAAGGCAATACATGTATCTCTACTTTACAACATTATTAATCAGTACAAAATGAAAATGACAAGGGATCATGACATAAACGTGGTATCAAAATAGAAATTTGTTGTCAGTTCATCATTCCTCTTGTTTTCAGCTGCGAGGTTTTTACTGATTTCGAACACATCAGATGACTTTTCTGCTATGACTTTCTGGAAGTGTTCTACATTTGTGTGGAGCTGCGATACGATTTAATACTAGTTCTGTTGAGTAAGCCGCTCATATCTCTCTTCCAGTTGTTCATTTTCGTGCTCTGCCTATGTACATCTTCTCTTGTAGTTTTTGAGGTCTTTTTGTGCCTGCTTTAGCTTTGTGAAGCATACCTCCATCCTCTCATCTTGATGATCTTCAGCAACTCAGTCCATATCCTAAAAATAAAGAACACAAAAGTATAAATAAAAAAATCCTTTAAAAATCATACAATTATGCATCTATCCTCTTGCAATATCATGGTAAAATAACGGTAAGTATGCCTTTTTTGTCCTCCACATACATAGAATATTCCTCTACAAGAACTTTGTAGAATCACTAGAGTAGAAGAACAAAATAATTAGGATTATGTCATGTTAGAAATGCGAAACTAGCATAAAATCTGAATGTATTATTATGTAGTACTAAGATTTGTATGGACAACAGGCTTGTTAACAGGCCTTTAACGTCAAACAGTAATTACACAGATTTAGAAAAAATATATATATGGTTTAAAGTATCATCTGTATAAAACTGAAAAGAATTTACAGCTGATAGATAATGTATACAGGCTGTGGGCGCACGCAATGGTACAGTCCACTCCCACCCCAAAGTGCTGTGACCTGCACAGATATACACCCTCTACAATTCGTCAATCCTCACGCTCATTTTACTCAAAACTACAAAAACTATACATGACAATGTTCCTTTGGATGTATGTTTCAAAATATCTGAATAAAAGTTCGCTAACTTTAAGAATTGTACGATACTTTTACGATGGAAAATGCCCGATTGTTACGAAGCGTTCCCTCCCACCCGATTGCACAGGTAGGTATACACCCTCTACATTTTCGTCAATCCTCGCGTAGATTTGACTCAAAACTGAACAAAATATAGAAAAAACTGTTCCTCAGAAATTGATGTTTCAATATATCTGAACTCTAGATCGCTGTTTCTAAAAATTGAACGATTTTTTTACGATCGAAAGTAGCCAGCATTTGTGGACCGCACGTTACGAGATGACCCCCTCCCACCCAGGCGCAGACTACTTGCGCCGCTACGTACCCTCTACATTATCGTCAATCCTCGCGCTAATTTTAATAAAAACTAAACAAACGATACATGAAACTGTTCCTTAGAATGTACATTTTAATATGTCCAATTCCTAGAGTGCTCACTTTACGATTTGTAAGAAAAATTTACGGTTAAAAACTATCTTACCTCTGCGTTTCACTTTCCCAGAACGTAGAAACTCCAGGATTGTTCGTAGCCTCTCCCACAAGCCTCTTCTAGCTAACAAACACGAATAAGACCTTATATGGGTACGAGAGCCGGCGGAAATGCCCGAATAAGGGACGATGCCTCCGACGACCGCAGCCGAAGTTTCTGTCAGCACGAAGCCCCCAGCGCCGAGCGCGGAAGAAGGGGCATTTGCCGGACGTTCCGGAAAATATCTCATCGAGTTTAGCAGCCATTTACAGTGTATTTAGACAACAAAATTCCCTTTATTTTGGTGTATAGCATTTGTGTTTGAGTGCAGGGATTTTTGAGATATCGCCTGAGAAAGTGGCAAGACCAGTTGTTTTCCCCCTGTTTCGCCGGGGTCAGGTCACGTGACTGAACAACCTACGGCGGCGGGCGGGCGGGCGGGCTGTAGAAAAATTCCACAGATGCCTGCGGAATTCTTGTCAAACGGTCGCACACTATAATGTTAGGCGGAGCTCCTGGGGCGTCCGCCAAAAAGTGGCAACACACAATGGACCTAACATTAGGTGGTGACATGTAATATCAAACCAGTAGTTCCTATCATAGTGATGCTGATCACAATGCATCAGATATTACACAATGTTGTCTATGATATACAGATACCACAATATAATATGCTGCACAATTCTTGTTTGCCAAGGCCCCTACACTTCCCCTGAGTATATGGGGGAGAGGTATAGGAGTTGGTCATGTAACTAGGATAGCACACAGGCTAGGATATTACTTCATGCCAAATGAAAAGAAAACAATGGACACACAATAGATAAAGTACATTTGTTTCAATCCTATACTAATGTAAGTTTTACTATTTCAAGCTACTACAAATATGTTAGATATTTTTTTCAAGTTGCACTTTCAGGCAAGACATCATTGGTTCATAACATTGAGCATTACAGCCTTTATCCAGCCTCCTTTCAATCAAAGACTAAGTAGGGTAAACTTGGGAAAGAGGTATAACAAATCAAAAAATTACAAATCATCACCAATACAAATAGTAAACAAACAACTTAAACACACAGTAGCTATAAAATGAGTAAGGATGTTTTCATTCTGTGAGTATTCCAGGTCTGTGAAGCATAGCAGGGTTGGTGAGAGAATATGATGTAAGGCTGGGTTGAACTCCACAGTCCTGGTTCAGAGCAAAAGTTAACCAAGAATTTTCTGTCCTTCAACTAGAAAATAAAGAGAGAGAGAGAGGATCACGATGTTAAGCGCTTCTTTCCTTTCTGTATATTGTCTTTCAATAAAGTTATCTATACAACTCAAATAATGTTAGAAATCTGATTGCATCACATCAAAGTTGCATTGATCAATATTACTTACATTTCTGAATGATTTATTTACATATATTTGGTTTTGTTATG
Source organism: Branchiostoma floridae (assembly GCF_000003815.2). NCBI lineage: Eukaryota > Metazoa > Chordata > Leptocardii > Amphioxiformes > Branchiostomatidae > Branchiostoma > Branchiostoma floridae. The sequence goes on from NC_049996.1 coordinate 4,515,044, forward strand.
TTCATATCCAAAAATTTGCATCTTGGCTTCCTGAGTCATAGTTATTAGGAGCAATGAAGCTCTATCATAAGGTGAAACACGTTTACAAGATCCAAACAGCAATGGATTAGAAATATTTCTTTACCATTCTTGGGAAATGGGGGAGGGGGTAAGGCATTATAAAGCACTGTACACCTACATATACTGCTGTAAGAACAGTAATCCCAGTATCATACACTTATCAAATTGTGATGCAGATATAGGCAACATTATGAACATTATGAACATTTAAGCTTATCCCAGTGCTTGAAGTTAAGACACTTTGAACAATACAGCTGAATAAAACAAAACTAAAGACAAGCAAGTCAATATTTCTGGATCAAAATTCAGCATCTCTGTGTAATTTTCAGGATATGTTGAAGTATCATATACAAGTATGCAGTCTTGTTACCATTCACTTAAAAACACACTTTGTTGGAATTCATCCTACATACAGTGTACTTCACAAAGTGGAAACAATATGGCTGCCGGCCAAAGTTCAGGAAGGTTTGACTATCTTCACTGCGCGCTCATTGGCTGATCCTGAATCACATGATCCTCACTACCATATAAGTACAAGGGATGATCACCCTACTGCCTCTTGTTGGATCCATCCGCAACGCCGAGGAGCGCGTGGTGAGGTCGACCCAGGAAGTAACAGCTGGTGGGAGATTCGGTGGGAAACAGGGTTTTCCCAAGGAGGGGATTTATCAGAAACCGATCCACCCACCGACCCACCCTCCTTTTTATTTGTGTACAGCTGGCAAGGGTTCCATCTTCGCCGCGCGACTTCGGCGCTATCCCAATAACTTAATCACATATGAAGGATGATCCAATGAGTGCGCAGTGTGGATAGGAAACTTATAAAATTATAATGCTAAATGAAATAAGTGGATCTCTCCAATATGCAGGCATATGTTAGAGCAATATATGCAGTTATGTTTTAGATAACTTTGAAACAAATCAATTGATTTCTTTGAGTCTATCCCTGTCATTAAAGTTAAACTGCATACAGTGTAAACAATATGGCTGACTAAAATTCAGGAAACTTTGACTGTCTATGATATCAAATCAAATGAGTGGATCTCTCCAATATACAGGCATATGTTACATATGTGATATATGTAGTTATGTTTTTAATTACTTTGAAAAGAATCAATTGATTTCATTGAATTTATCCTAGTCATTAAACTGCATACTGTGTAAACAATATGGCTGACCAAAATTCAGGAAACTCTGACTGTCTATAATACTAATTCAAATGAGTGGATGTCTCCAATATCCGGGGGTATATTTAAGTGATATATACTGCCATGTTTTGAATTACTTTGAAAATAATCAATTGATTTCTTTGAATGCATCCCAGTCATTGAACTTAACTTAGTGTAAACAATACAGCTGACCAAAAGTCTAGCAACTTTGACTGTCAATATTTACAGATCGAATAAGTGGGTCTCTCCAATATCCTGGAGTTTGGTAGAATGATATATGTAGTCATGTTTTCATATACTTTCAAAAAAATTAATCGATTTTTAAAAATTTATCCCAGTCCTTGAAGTTCACCTAGTGTAAACAATATTGCTAAGCAAAATTCATGCAACTTTGGCAGTCTCTATTTCAGGATCAAATTATCAAATCTCAACAATATTCTGGAATATGTTGAAGTGATTTATGTAGGCATGATCTAAAATATTTTAAAGAGGATAAATTGATTTCTTTGAATTTATCCCAGTTCTTGAAGTTCACCTAGTTTAAACAATATTGTTAAGCAAAGTCCAAGCAACTTTGGTAGTCTATATTTCAAGATCAAATAAACAAATCTCTCCAATATTTTAAAATATATTAGAGTAGTTTATGTAGCTACGTAGGCATGATCTGAAATATTTTAAAGAGGATTAATTGATTTCTTTGAATTTATCCCAGTCCTTGAAGTTCACCTGGTGTAAATAATATTGTTATAATAAGCAAAATCAAGCAACTTGGGCAGTCTGTACTTCAGGATCAAATAAGTTGATCTTTCCAATATCATGGAATATGTTAGAGTGATTTATGAAGGCATGATTTCGAACATTTTGAAAAATATTAATTGATTTCTTTGAATTTATCCCAGTCCTTGCACTTCACCTGGTGTAAACAATGTTGCTAAGCAAATTTCAAGCAAATTTGGTAGTCAATATTTCAGGACCAAACGATTGGATCTCTCCAATATCCTGGAATATGTTAGAGTAATTTATGTAGTCATGATCTAAATTACTTTCAAAAAAATTAATTAATTTTTTTCAATTTACCCAAGGAGCTTTTATCTGATAAAAGCTCCTTGATTTACCCCAGTCCTTGAAGTTGACACACTTTAACTCTTTGACTACTGTGAGTGGGAGAGGGGGGTGGCAAATGCCTTGTAAATTTCTCGAGATTGGCTTGATCGATTACCCTCACATTTGCAGTGTTGAACGTGCTCATGTAGTAGTAATGACAAAATGACTTCACGTACGTTTTAAAGCTACCGTACTCTCTAAAGTCGAAGTTAATGTTGACAGAGGCACCAAACTGGTGTCTCCTAGGGTATATTTTGTAGAAATTGGGCGATCGGCTACTAATATAAGTATCAATGACGTGAAAGATAAAGGACACATGTATCCACCGTCTATACGTACCTTGTATGTAGTCATCCATGGTCATCCCGGTGAACAGTGGTCTGTTTTCTTGCACTCACTTCGGGTTTCCACCAAGAGCCGCCATCTTGGATGGCGGCCATCTTGTAACAAGCCTAGTTAACCATAAAGCATTGCGATTCCCCACCAGTGTACTTCTCACTATGGTGGAAGGATGTCTATGGCATTCTGATTACCGTTTATAAATCCCCAACCTACCCAAGTGTGTTTACATATAAACTCAACGCTAAAAGGTCAGGGGTGCCTAAGCATTTGCACGAACCCTATGAAATTCGTACGAATATTATGTGATACACACGAATCACTATGCGAAAACGCACGAATATTATGAAATTCGCACGAATCACTATGCGAAATCGTACGAATTTTATGAAATTCGCACGAATCACTATGTGACACACACGAGCCTTATGTGATTTGCACGATCCTTATGCAAAAACGGCGGCCGGGAGGAGGCATGATTTTGAGCGTTTCTACCCGAGATATTTATATTTCAAGGCATGGAATGGACATTTACCGTCGCAAAGATGTATTTGATAGCCTGTGAGCTACTGTTTAGCTTCATTTCGGCGTGTTACATCGTATTTTCAGTCGCCGAAGCGGCGAAGCCGCCATCTTGAAAATCCCGCTCCGTTTGTCACGTGACCCCGCCAGTGGTTGCGCAATTTCGCATAAGGATCGTGCAAATCACATAAGGCTCGTGTGTGTCACATAGTGATTCGTGCGAATTTCATAAAATTCGTACGATTTCGCATAGTGATTCGTGCGAATTTCATAATATTCGTGCGTTTTCGCATAGTGATTCGTGTGTATCACATAATATTCGTACGAATTTCATAGGGATCGTGCAAATGCTTAGGCACCCCTGAAGGAACACCTATCTTTCGGAAAAGGAGTGAAATGCAAATGGCGGTCTTGTAGTTAACCGTAGTTACGTTAACCCTATTCAGACCGGGCTTTTTTGGTCATCCCTGGACCGGGGGGGGGGGGCTTTTGAGGCCCTCCACTTCTAAGTTCTCTAACTCTCGAACGACGTGCCGTAAGGCCACCAAATTTTCAGGACATTATATCGACATAATATCTGACAAGTATTTGACGTTTGACGTTACGTTGACGTAAGATGACGTAATTATGACGTCATCAATTTGATTATATTAGCCGGACCCATGAAAAAAGGGTATTCTCAGAAAACTTCAAGTTATACTACAAAAATGTAACAATAAGTGCAGATAACAGAATAATAATGTTTATTACGACTTGTATTGCCAATAGCAACATCGATGACGTCATAATGACGTCATAAAATGACGTCATGCACATCTAAGATACGAGATAGGCTCCGCCATATTATATCCACCACCTTGAATTTTCAAAACTTCTTTTTTTGCGACAAATAATCACAAAGGGCAATGGAAATAGACTAAATTCATTCATTTAGATGGTTTTTGATGAAAAAATACCATGTAGTTACAAATTTTAAGGGAAAATAAGCTTGTTATTCTTGATCTGGCCATACGGTCCGCCATCTTGGATTTTGGGCTGATGACGTCATCAAATTAGCATAATTTATGCATATATAATTATGAAAGATATGCTAAATAATATAAGATTTTATTTATGTAACAAAATAGCAGTAATATAGCAAATAAATGTGAAAAATACATTGTTAGAACAAAAAATAGTGATTTTTGGCAAAACTGCCTGTCAGCAAACGGTTGCCATGGCAACACGAAAAAATGGAAAATTTGTCAAACTTCGCAAAATTGTTGCCAACAATATTTTAGGAAAACTCGCCAAATTTGGTGGCTTTAGCGTAAGGCGTTCTGGCGTTATAGGACATCGAAGTTAGCGCGGGCCTCAAAAGCCCCCCCCCCCGGTCTGAATAGGGTTAATGCCCCGGTTGCACATAACCCACTATGTCTGCCGACCACTAGCCAACAGAAGTTGGCAGTAGATCGGGAGCAGACTGTTTGACTCTACTGTAGCAGGTTAACAGTACTGGGGAGGGACTGTCACCTTGTGGAGACCCTATTGTTGTTTCGAAGTCAGTTGAGTAGGTTGATCCGACGCGGACACTCAGCCTAGTGCCTGCTAAAGCATCTTCATTCATCTTTCATTGCATCCTACTTGGTCCAGCACATTTAGAATCTTGGACATTTTAAAAGATCTTTCTTGGAACTTTTAATAGATAACCTGGCAAGATAGAACACAGAGCGGCACTATCAAAGTTACCTGCGCGTCCGAGAGTGCTGTTTCTGTGTCCGTCCATTTAGCGGTCTAGTCAAGACTTAACATATGAGGACAAAGTTGTAGGTTTGATACGTATCTTTAAAAACGGCATCTAATGATCTAACACTAGTCCCGATGGTTGAATGCCAGGGCATAGTTATTGTCTTGTCTACACTGTGTGCCGCCAACTAGCAGAGGAAACCTACGAATCCATGGAGGCGTACAATTATTTTATCTCCGGCTGGGTAGACAAAACTAGTTAGTCAACGGGCACTGAGAAAACCAGGCGCTCTGTTGTGATATTTTTTGACAATGAATGCCCTCAGATTACAGTGTAATAAAACTTGGGAGAGGGTCTGCATGGGGGGGTCTTGGTAACGCTTAACGGTGAATTTAGGAGACCTGGTAACGCTTAACGGTAAATTCAGGAGGCCAGGTAACGCTTAACGGTAAATTCAGGATTGGTTACAAAGCATAACTGTAATGATTGACGCACATTTCTATTCGTACATCTCAATAGGTCATTAGTACATGTAGCTGACTAATGACATTATGAGAATGAAAAGATGCCTAGAACCCGGAGGAATGACAGGGACAATGTCCGCTGCGTCAATGACATTTGCTTCCCTGTTGCAGTGTTCTTGCTACAGGGGCGGCGACAGCATATTTCTTATGGGGGGGGGGAACTATTGCTGACAAAACTTTCAGCAAAGTGGAGCGCCGAAGGCGCGACGCATCCTAGAGGGGTCCGGGGGTATGCTCCCCCGTGAAAATTTTAAAATCACGACCCTCTGAAATGCTATTTCCTGCATTTTTCGGCTAACTTTTCCGACAGATAAAGCTACCTTAATGGCATTTTTTCATCAAAATTACACAAGGTTATAGCTTTTACGTATACCTCCACTCCCGACATATTTTGACCATTTCGAGGAACAAGACGTTGCAAAATAAGTCCTGGGAAATTTCAAAATCTGGACCGTCTGAGGCGCCATTTCCGGCATTTTGAAGGACAAATTTTGCTGGCAGACGAAGCTAAATTAAACTAGAGTTCCTCGAACACACATCTTCGCCAAATAAACATTCTTTATCGAAGGTCGTTGTTTTTGAATGATTAATGTATGTAATTATGGCTATAATGGGCCGGATAAGCACCAAATACAGCTTAATACGAGATGTTAATATAGCAAAGCTGGATGTAAGGTCTTTAGTTAGGCTAGGTTAGGCTAGGTCTTTAGTTTTATATAAGATTTCACTCTACAAAATGTACATTGCAGTCTTTTCGTAAAAAAAAGAAATAATAAACAAACTTTGAGTGACTGGCCTATATATTAGATAATAGGTCATCTAAGGGTTACCTAAGGGTCATACGTAAGGATTGTTACGGCCCCGCCTTGGTGAATGTTTGTGTCCATCTCATGAAAATAGTAAGTAAAGATTTGCAATCGCGAGTTAAGTCAGAGGTATTTTACACAGTCTACCTGGCCTGGCTATCACGTCAGGCTACTCAGATCCCCCCATTCATAGCCCCGCAAAGACAAAATAGCTGATTGACAGGCATAGTAATTGCTAATCTCCAAGTATTAGTATATTCATAAGCCTTACTTAGATCCTCCTCTACAACCTAGCACAAACCGAGACAAGATACGATACCGCCCGCGTTCTATGACCGCACTCGTACAACCCGGAAGTATATGATATTGTCGTAATCGGTTGCACGGAAACCCCCATGCAGTGTGAAATCGAGGCCAAAATCAGGCAAAAAGAGCCAGTTTGAAGGCCAACTTTGACTCTTCAAATCTCATCCCGAAATAGTATTTGAATCATTAAGCGTACTGTATGCGATCGAACAACTCATGAGGATTACGTTGGCACCTTTGACAGCCTGATTTGGCCCACCGCGATGTTTTAATCTTTTTTTACGTGACCATGTCTTATGCCTCAAACGGGCGGGCGTGTAACACCCTGCCATGGCATGACGATTAGTTCTGCTCCACCTTTGATTTGTCTGTGCTTAGACCCGGAGACTGAGGGCAGGGGGTTAATTTGGTGTGACTGGCCCTTGTCAGGGAAAGGAGATCAGGCTTCTGCTTCTGTCTGAAGGGCTTGAATGATAAATGAAGATTAATGGTCCACACATTAGTGCTGGACTAGGGTGACAATGGTGCCAGTGTCATGTTGCACTGCACACCACTTTTGTTAGGGATGTGGTTCTCTCCATGATAAGAATCCCAAAGTAATTATATTAAGTAGATCGCAATTTACATAATTAGCATCTCATTATGTTGATAATCACCCTAAGTACCTACCTACCAAAAGCAAAGAATATCCATCAATCCCCTCTGCAGTTATCCTTTTTAAAAGTTACAAACTATAAGACCCACTGCAGTTCCAAACAAGCTGCTAGGGGGCCCAAAATTACACCATTCACTCCTAGTCCCAACAGCTATCCACCACTTAAAAATCATGAACATGGCACTTCTGGAAAATTTAGGCGCAACCTTTGACGCTCACTTGCAGTACCAAAACAAGTCGCTAGGAGGCCCATTATCGAACTTGACCTTCCTTTCTGTGTCCCCTACCTATCAACAAAATATCATTAGCATCCATGTAGAACATCTCGAGTTATCGTGTTAACAGACAAACGCAATTACATACAAAGCCAGCTACAGCACCATAGGTAAAAGCTAGCTAAACCATTCTCGCACATGACAATCCTTTACACAACCGCTACACACCTGCCAAATATCGTAGAAATCGCCCAGCTGCATTTTGAGTTATGCTTCTCGAAACAAACCTCGAAAAAATACAAAGGTCGCTGCTGTACCGTAGGAAAACGCCAGGTAAACCATTTTCAAACTAGGCATGCCTTTCGACAACCGCTACACACCTACAAAAAATCAAAAAGTTCCATCCACAATTTCTCGACTTATATGCTGTTGACCTACATACAGACCCAAGTAAGCAATCTTATAATCTTCGCTGGCGAAGATAATGACATAAAAGTTTTATCAGAGAGAAAAGTTTTTTTGGGGTGACGACCCACGCCCCAAATATATTTTTGCCATGTCGTCGTGAGCTCCATAGGCGCAAGCCCATGCGTCGCAAGGGAGGTCCTGAGAAACCTCGTTTTCTGCATTCGAGGAGTACATTTTGCCTGAAACTAAGCTAAATTTGACACTGAAACCTGTATGATATATATGAGTGAAAAGCTTTCGAGGGCGACGCTTCCGCGACATATTTCTACCATGTCCAGTGCCGAAGGCCGGGAGACCGGGAAATTTTGAAATCTGGACCCTTTGAAACGCCATTTCCCGCCTTTTCAGGGACTCTGGCATTGGACTTCTCGGGTTTTAACTTGTCACGAAGAATTTCTTGGTAACGCTTAACGGTGAATTCGGGGTAACAAATAACGATTAACGTTGAATTAAAACGACCAATAACGCTTCACGAAGAATATACCGATAACGAATAACGTTGAATTAGAGCAGGTCGGTAACGATTAACGGTGAATTAAAATGGCCCGTAACGGTTAACGGAAAAAGGCATGCAGGCCCTCTTGGGAGGTTGACCGACCAACTCAAGCTAGGGAGTGGGGGTTTATGAGGCAAACAAAAGTCTGAATAACTTATATGATAGCTTTCCTTTCCTTCAAAGAACAACGGAAGCAAATATTGACTTAACCTTTCTGTTGACGCTGTTATCATGGTGATATAGGGCCCTAAAAATTCTCAGCTGGTGACAAGTTCCTTTACACACCTTGGCTTTATGGTGTTTATTGGTTGACTTGCAAACACTCAACTTTTTGTACACACGGTGGCAGGATATTCATGGCAATCTGAAAACCGTCATAAACCCCCCACCTACACACGACCGTGCCATCTCAAGTGTATTTACACATAAACTCAAAGCCATTATTGGATGAGAAATACGGTCAAAAATCGTAAGAGTGGGAGAATTACGGAATCTGTTAACGAGCTCTACGAACTCAAAATCGCCGTTGGAAAACCACTGATTTGAGAGCAGCAAGATTCGGCATTTGTCTAAAAATCGATTGATAATCCACATAACATTGGCATCCCACCTAACTCCTTCAGCTTAGTCCCCGACTCGTTCAGCTTTGCTCCTGGACGTCGCCTTGGCACCTGCTGTAATGTAGCTTTGCCCCCGGCGTTCCTCTTTGCCCCCGGTGTAATTCTGCTTCCCCCGCCCTTCTACCTTGCCGCCAATAACCGCCGTCAACCCGATTTGCACGTAATCGACACGAAAATCGTGTAGAAAGTAACAATAACGCGTTAACGATTGCGCCACGAAAAATGAAATAGCCTCAGCTCCGGCGCACATTCTGGGCCACCTCTCTGTCGAGTGGCGTTTCACAACTCCTTCCCAGTCTGAACTGAAAAGGAACATGCCGTCAGCAGCGCGTTGTTTGTGGGGCTCCAACTCTACAAAAATCTAGCTATAATACATTTTTGGTCTAAAAATGGCCAAAAATCACAAATAAAATTAACCATCATAAAGTGGTGTATGCAAAAGGCATGAATAAAGTCCTGTTTATATATGTAAAAGCATTCCGACACCAAATTTCAAGTCACTTGGTCTAATTACCAGGGAACATGAGCCAAAAATGTACATTTTTGTCTAAAAATGACAATAAAATCCCAATTTAAACTGGTGTATTAACCAATTTAAACTGGTGTATGCAAAAAGCGTGAATGTATTCTCGTGACCATATGTTATAGGCACCTCCATGCCAAATTTCAGGTTATTTTGATTAAAAACCTGGGCACAGAAGCCCAAAATATACATTTTTGGTCTAAAAATGCCCCAAAAGTGCAATAAAATCAATTCTGGGCAGAACTTGAGATGCCTCCATATCTATTTTTGTTTAGAATACATTCAACTGCATGTGTGCCAAATTTGGTGCTTTTACAATATGCACAACTCTTCAGCTATGCCGCTGGACTATTATGCATGAGACTGATGTAAACACGAAGCGTTGCAATATAACGTTATTACCTCCATGAAATGTCATGGAGGTTATATTTACCTCCATGAAATGTCATGGAGGTTATATTTTACCCCGCGTTTGTCTGTGTGTCTGTCTGTGTGTATGTGTGTGTGTGTAAACAAGATAACTCAAGAACGGCTGAGTAGATTGGTTTCATACTTGGTGTGTTGGTAGTGTGTGATGAAAGCTGGAAATGATTAGATTTTGGGCTCCCTAGCGGCTTCCCTTGGTACTGCAGCGCAACTTCCGGTTTTGCTATCTCGGTGTTCTGAACACGCTGTGATCACAATTTTGGGGTGTTAGATAGCTCTTGTGCTCAGGAAGAAGTGACATAAGTTTGGGCCCCCTAGCGTCTAGTTTTGGGATAGCAGGGGCATTTTTGTCAAAAACTTCTGAAGAGGATAACTCAAGAATGGAACAACGGATTGTTATGATTTTTGGTATGTAGGTACCTTAGACAATGTTGTACAAGGTGAAATACTAATTATGCAAAATAGGAATACATTTGCATAATTAATGAGAATATTCTATCATAGCAGTTTTTTCTATGTATCTCTTGTCCTGGACGTGATATGGTCTTGACATTTGGCTGGTAGATAGCTTGCAGTGTCATGACAAAGTGGGGCAGGTTTCAGCCCCCTAACATTTCATTTCGGAACTGCAGGGGCGTTTTTGTCAAGACATTCCAAAGAGGATAACTGCAGAAAGGATTGACGAATTGGCATCATTTTAGGCATGCCGGTAGCTTGGGCAAAGATGTTCATAAGGATATGCATGTTATGCAAATGAGGACTTAATTTGCATAATTAATGAGGGAATTGTATAATTCCATTGTTTGCAATAACTGGACCTCAATAAATGTAACGCTTGTTAATTATGATAAGTGGAATATAACCAGAAACCAAATATGGTAATGAGGTACTAATTTGCATAATTTATGTGAAAATTGCAAAACCGCCCATTGATTAATGATTTTACAATTTTCACATGTGTATGTTAGTCAATGATGAATAACACCATGCATAAATTATGTTAATGTGTTAGTCAATTGCATGAAATTCACAAAAGCCTTAAATATTCATGGAGGTATGAGGTCGCCGAACTCTAGTTTACCCTGCGTTTGTGTGTGTGTTTGTGTGTGTGTGTGTGTGTAAACAAAATAACTCAAGAACGGTTGGGTGGATTGGTTTCATACTTGGTGTGTTGGTAGAGTGTGATAAAAGCTGGAAATGATTAGATTTTGGGCCCCCTAGCGGCTCCCCTTGGTACTGCAGCGCAACTTCCGGTTTTGCTATCTCGGTGTTCTGAACATGCTATGGTCACGATTTTTTAGTATTAGATAGCTCTTGTGCTCAGGAAGAAATGACATAAGTTTGGGCCCCCTAGCGTTTAGTTTTGGGATAGCAGGGGCATTTTTTTCAAAAACTTCTGAAGAGGATAACTCAAGAAGGGAACAACGGATTTTCATCATTTTTGGTATGTAGGTACCTTAGACAATGTTGTACAAGATAAGATACTAATTATGCAAAATAAGAGCACATTTGCATAATTAATGAGAATATTCTATCATAGCAGTATTTTCAATGTATCTCTTGTTCCAGATATGCTATGGTCTTGACATTCAGGTGGTAGATAGCTTTTAGTGCCATAAACAAGTGGGACAAGTTTCAGCCCCCTAACATTTAATTGTGGAATTGCAGGGGTGTTTTTGTCAAGACACTCCAAAGAGGATAACTGCAGAAAGGAACGACGGATTGCCTGCATTTTAGGCATGCAGGTAGTTTAGGCAAAGATGTTCATAATGATATACGTGTTATGCAAATGAGGACTTAATTTGCATAATTAATGAGGAAATTGTATAGTTCCATTGTTTTCAATAACTGGACCTCAATACATGTAACACATGTTAATTATGATAGGTGGAATATAAGCAGATACCAAATATGGTAATGAGGAACTTATTTGCATAATTTATGTAAAAATTGCAAAACCACTTTATGATTAATAATGGGAATTTTATAATTGTGACATGTGTACGTTAGTCAATGATGAACAACACCATGCATAAATTATGTTAATTTGTTAGTCAATTGCATGAAATTTACGAAAGCTCTAAAATTTCATGGAGGTATGAGGTCGCCGAACTCTAGTTAAGAATAGCTTATCACAAGCCTCCTCACCCTTTGGTATCGGTTCCCGTTTCTGTGTTGGTGGTTCAGAGGCCAAGTGACATCTAGGGGGCTCCCATTTGTCGTACACTAGGCAGCCAAACTTCCTCTGTTCCCGTTTCAAAACAACTTCAGTCAAGATGCAAACAATGCATAAAATAGACCTGCATAATTAATACGTAATTATATGAAGCATCACTTTGTACATACCAAAAAATCATTACAATCCGTCAACTCTTAAGTAATTCCCTGTTCCAAAGCAGTTCCAAAACAAGCTGCTAGGGGACCCAAACCTATACCACTTACTCTCGGCACCAAGAGCTATCCACCACTTAAAAATCATAGCCGCAGCATGTCCAAAACTTGAAAATTTAATCGTTTTTAGGTCTCAACAAGACCTACCTACGTACCGAATATCAATACAATCCATTCAAGCGTTCTTGAGTTATGCTGGTCTTCTACAAACTTACAAACATACACGCTACCCAAAAATATAACCTTCTTGGCGGAGGTAAAAAGAACAGAACTACTTGTCTCGATAATGACAATCCTATTTTCTCCCGTATGACCACACACATATACCAGAAGTCCAACGAGCGAGGGTCAGTGTCGTTGATTAAAAATACTCAGGCAATACAATCTTCAAAATACATGGCTGACCCATGCTACGTATACAGAGAATAACAGAGACAACAATCTACAAGGTATGGCTCAGTATCATGCTGTATGTAAAGGGTTAAAACAAATCTAACATATGCGTTTTCTTCAGAGTTGGCAACCCGGAAGTAAAGCAAAAGTGAAAGAACTAAGCAGAACGTAGCGGCCTCACCTCTTGACACCAGTATGTTCCCAAGTAGGGCGGCTCTTGAATGAACAACTGTCCACACCGATGTTAAGATCAGTTTTCAACAGACGGTGTACGGGTGAACTTCCCAAATATGACTCAGACGTACTGGGAAGTTCCGCATATGCATCTAGGCCTATACAAGCAACAATGAAATACAGTTTACCCATAATTCGCAGCACTTGAGCGAAACAGGTGGAAATCCCGGATGACGTAATACCCTTGTGCACTTGAACTTTGTGGCTCGAATTTCTGCCTAAAATGTTTGCAATGTATATTCTCCTTGAGCTGACTTGAATTGTATTCTATATATATGTATATATTCTGGAGGTAACAATTGAGATGCAATGTGATACATGCATCTGTGATGTATTAGGTACATACAGAATTTCATTTTATTACCCATGGGGTTATCTTTTCACTAGCGTTTTTGTTTGCGTGTGTGTGTGTCTGCCAACAAGATTAGCGCCCTTTCCATATTGGTTTGGGTCAGGAATTTTATAGTTCGTTAGCCTTTATACTGTGATCCAGCAGTCTTTGGGATTGTCATGCTTTGACTACAGCGCGCCGACTCACAGTGGTTCCTCTAGCTAGTTACATACTCGTAATAAATCTCAGATACAACACAACTTAGGGTGACAAAACCACTGACGGGGAACCGTCTCACATTGACCCTATCCAGACTGGGCTTTTTTGGCCGGGGGGGGGGGGGGGGGCTCATTGGTCCCCCCCTTCGTATACTTCAAAACGGCTTACTGTACGATCACCAAGTTTGCAAGGGGTGTTATGCTTGTCAATTTTGATAATTCCTAAAATTTCTATATCGTTTATATTATGATATGCCGTAATATGACGTCACGGGGAATTCCCATAATACCTGAATATTTCAAACAAAAACTTAACCCCCCACCTGCCCCCCGCCCTCAGTCTGGATAGGGTTAAGTTGTATTGAATGTCCATATGTGTACGGATAGCACATCAAATATATTAGGAACTAGAAAGGTCGACATTTGCTTGAGAGCAGATACAGCATATTTCAGTCATACGCCTCCCCATGCAACACTGAACTTCCAAATCACACCTGCGCGAAAATGGAACATTTTAACAGTAAACGTCTCTGAAAAAAGGAACTAATTATATTTCAGCCATACCATAGGTATGGTGAAATATATTGTATTCGTAAAGTTTCTTCTTCTTTCTCCTTCTCCTTTCAAATATTTAAAGCACGCTATCTCGGTCGATCCTAGACTGAATGACTTGAAAATTGGCACAAGGGTAGAGCGGGACAATGCTTAAAATGCTTAATTTCAGAACTTTTCTGACGGGAAATTGGTTTTCTTTCGGCCTCCTGCCGTGACCTTTGGGACGTTCACCCACAGAGCCCCAAACCTGCAGCGGTATCGACTTCAGCAAGAGTTAATTGAATAAATAAGTCAGCCAATCAACGAAGAGGAAGGTGAAGGCTAATTAGTATTCATTAGCGGGACCACACAATCCGGTAAAACAGAAACACTGCATAATGTGACCATACGGCGGCCGTATGTCACCAAGCGCCTGGATTAAAGTCGTACTTTACGAGGATTTGCGGTTCACGACATTTGGGCGGTAGCGGAAAGTACGCATGCCTTAAACGTTAGGGTACAAGTCTTTGTTGATGAATTTACAAACATTCCGCATGGCAATATAAATCATTTTCGGTAGATTTGACTTTGGCAGTGTCAGTTGAGACAATCGAGAAAATGTTACTTGGCGAGAAATCGTGGGAAAATTGGACAGTCTGCGTTTAGTTTTGATACGTAAGTTTGGCAGTGAGGAGAATGATTCTTTTCTCATCAATATTTCTCTTCAGAATTATTTGAACTGTAAACACAAAGCGTGGACAATATTAATATGTGGCTTATCACATATGGGGTTCCCGTTGAAGAGGTTCATCAGTCACGTATGCAAACAGTTACAACAATTTTCATCAATCAATGACTGTTTTTTTTCAATGCGAGAACTGAGACTAGGTCATTCCCCTGACGATAATGTACTAGTAGACATCGAAAATTTGGGAGGTATGTACTGTACCTTTACAAAAACAGTCATTGATTGATGAAAATTGTTGTAAGGGGGTTCCCATTTTTCGTACAATAGGCAGCCGAACTTCCTCTTTTCCCGTTTCAAAACAGCTACAGAAAGATGCAAACAATGCACGAAATACCAGTCCTATCCGCGTGTATTTCTTAAATATCCACATTATTTTTGACAGAGAGCTTAATGAAATTGATAAGGAAAACTAAACAAGTCTTTTCAGTCTTACTTGTACGTCTTCCATGCTATTCTATTGACTTTCAAGTGGTGACCACCCCCCTCCCTCATTGACACGACAGCAAGTTACTTGCAGAAACATACGAGCGTTTTCGTAACGTTACCTTCTTTATTCGAGACGACCTACACAATACATGCTACATATTTTAAAAGACGAAGACCCACTGGTATAACTCAGTGTGATTTCATGCAGTATAGAAACAAAACAAACAGAATTACAGAAACACAGACGGCCTACCCGATAGGCAACTTTCGATAATGACCATACTGTATGACTACACAAATATACTTATTTACATATGTCAGACGTTCATGGGTCTATGACGTTGACTACAAATACTTAAGACAATACAATCTTTAAATTACATGCCTAAACTATGCTACAAAGACAACAAAAGTATAGCTCAGTATCATGCTGTATGTAAAGGGTAAAAACAAAGGATTGGACAACCCGGAAGTAACGCAAATGTGAAAGCACTTAGCAGAACGTATACGTAGCGGCCTTACCTCTTGATAGCAGTATGTTACAGCAGGGCGGTAAGTAGGGCGGTTCTTGAATGAACAACTGTCCACACCGATGTTGAGATCAGTTTTTACCAGACGGTGTACGGGTGAAATTCCCCCAAAATGACTCAGACGCACTGGGAAGTCCCGCACATACATGTAAGTCTATACAAGTAGCAATGAAAAACAGTTTACCCATAATTCTCAGCAGGCAAAACAAGTGGAAAGCCTGGATGACGTAATGCTTTTACAACCTTTGTGCACTTGAGTTTTTCTTTCCTTTTTTGTTTTAGGAGTAAAATAAGATGAAAACTTTCCGAGCCCGGAAACTTCTGGAAAAACAATGCCGAAACGGAATATTTCGTGAAAAAAGGGTGAAAACTTGCCCCCATGGCAGGGTGACCACGTCACAATGAGAAACGCTGTGTTATGAAGCCGCCTGCCAAACAAGTCCACCAACTTAAACATACATTTAAAGTAAACTTCCATTCAAAAGTTTCGGAAAACAAAACTAATTCACCGGAAGTATTGCAATTAGACGCTTCTGTACAAGCACAGAGACTAAAGAAATCACAAACAATTGACAAATCTTTGCAAGCAAGCAAATAACTATCCCTAATGGAGGAAAAAATCCCAAAGGTAATTGCAAACACACACCAAATATGGGGACCTCTCCAAACACAAAAACACTTTCTTGGCTATGAGGATAAACAGTCTTGAGTGAAACAAATTCTCAGTTAACTATGGGTTAAAATCTGGTAGCCACTTTCCCGTCCCGGAAGATGAACCATCTATATTCCCCACCTCTCAAACATCGCAAAACAATTCTTCCCCAAACATACATACTCGATCTTCAGGCGAGAGCGGAGAGAAGTCTTGATAGCAAGGACAATCTCATCCGCGTCCCACGATTTATCCTGAAAATTCTTTTCACACCTTGTTCCCCATAGACAGTGACGAGAGAGACAGATAAGATACTGTAAATGCAAAAACTTTCGTAGTGGTTTAATATTCGCGGTTTTCGCGGTGACCGCTTCACCGCGAAATCAAAACCACCGCGAACATTTCCCCATGGAAGTAAGAGACTACAGTGCATTCAGCTACCGCGAACTTAAAACCACCGCGAAATGTCCTTTTTCCCGCTACCGCGAAATTAAATCCCCGCGAACTTAGATACATTTACAGTAAGCAACTTCCATGCTTACCCCGAAACCATTGAAATTAAACCAATGAGCCACAAAAGCCTCCAGCCAAGACCACACATGTTGTGCAAAATGGCGGAACCATAGCGCCTGGGAAATAAACTCGATTTAGACAACCGTTAAAAAAGGAAAGCCTTGAATAATCAATGGGATGTAAACTTTGTTCGTTTGGTGAATCATATGAGAATCAACTGATGAAACAAGTCAACTATGATTTGGACCTTGGCATTAGATAACGTTGATCAACGCCGTGCGCTATGGGAATTTTGGCATGGAGATTACATTTCTTCAACAAAATGCACAACCGATATTCTGTATACACTATACGTTGTCGTACAGGCAATGTTATAAGGCAGCAGCTACTGAAATTCCTATTCTTGCTAGCTATTTCAACTATCCCACGAGCAACATACGACAGCCCGCCAATAACGCAAAACTAGATTGTTAACGTAATACTAGATTACTAACTTTCTTGGACTTAAGTGTCCACCAATCGCCATACCTTACCTATCTCAGCTCAATAACAATGGACTCGAGAGAGACTAACGCTTATTATGGAACCTCATCTGTGTTGATGATCATAGCATAATGCTAAGCTTTCTTCAAACACAAAGGTTTACAAGGATCAATTTTCACCGACCACTGTCGTCTTCCTCAGGAGCAATCATGATTTATTGGTTGTCGAAAAAGAAAATTTGATCGTGAAGATCTATGTGTTGGATGAAAGTTTAGCATTGTACAAAGGCTAACATTATTTACTCTGAAATGCTTGCCGTCCTCCGGGACATTAAGATAATCAAAAGAACGCAATATGATGATAGCAATCTGGTACAACACAAGAGGATTTGTCAAACTTGTGGGATTTATAAGAACTGCTTGGAAGTCAGAAGCCCACAGAAAAGTGAATGCATGCGACTATGAGATAAGTAAAAAATACAACTCTGTTTATTTATTATCAATGTATGTACCAGCTCGATCGCGGATAGAATAACGAGGCAGCTGAAAGGCTGGTGGGAAGTTAAGCACCCACCATTGCACTGAACCTGGCTTCAGGTTGGAATAAAGATTTTTTTTTTAAATGTATGCTGTTACTAGATGTGGTAATGTGATAATAAAATGTTACATACTCAGAACAATGATGCATTTTGCTACCAAGTAATCTGTTTAGTGAAGTATCTAATAGACTCTCATTGGCGTACTAAAATCTTCAGCTCTTTGTACACAACAACAGGAGAGGGGTAATAAATCATTACTTTTACGAAGATGGAAGTATAATGGATAAATCCGAACATTGCCCTTGTCACCCACACTAAGATCACCATTGGCAAAATGTTGTAGATGCGATGGCCCTGGGGCTAGTACTGGCGTCTTGTGTACAAAACAGTGTGGGTCATTTCTTTAGGGATAGACCAGAAATGATCAGGAGAGGGGGTGACTATGTTGGCGCAGATTTCCTATCTCAATGCTATTTTCAAAGCATTATATTTACCAGAGTCCAGACAAGTGGTGACCTGTGTGATCAATTAGACCTTTTATCCTTGGTTGGTGCTTGTGCGGATCAGTTTATGACATTTACGACTTCTTGCCCAGCTCAAAATAAGATTATTGATCTTTGTAGTACTCATGTTTTACTCATTATCCCTTTCTTATCAAAATCACGATGGTAAAATTTGGCCCCAAAATTTCCAGACTTCTATGTGGGGATTTAGAACACGAATCATGTTCGATCTGACGTGATCGAATAGAACGGGCGTTCTATTGGGTGTCATCCGCGGTCACCTGCAGGTTGTTACAGTAAACACGCAGAAAACGCCCTCATTTTCCCGGGTGCCGTGAGTCAGAAGAAAAACAAACATTTTCACAAATATAAACCGTTATCTGGCAAGCTTAGTTTTGCTGCCGCTTAGTTTGGAACATGTGACATGCAACAAAGTTGCTGGCGTTAGTATTGGTGACCTTGAATATAACAACACATGTTTACGGCGGTATCAATTATTCCATGTCCCTATCAGTGTGACTCGACATACAGCCAAACATGGTATCTAAATCACTTAAAAGGCGCGTGCAAATCAACTCTTTCAGGACATATATTGTCGAAAACTAATATCTCCAGCTTTGTGTCTTAAGGATTTTTGGAACATGGAGGCAATTTCGAATTACTAGTGTGAAAATTTGAAAAAAAATGACGATTTTTCGACCTTATCATGGCTGTAAAAATAGTTTTAAGTAGAAGTTGAAAAATCCCTAAGACAGAAAGTTTGATTTTTATATCATTAACTATATGAAATAAAAGATTTGGATTTTCAGTCAAATTTAGGACCAATCTAAATATGGTATTTGTTTTTTTTGTCCACCAAACACCCCTTCTAAATCAACCAACTAGGCACATTTCAGAAAACATTGAGACAAAACTGTGTAGCACACGTGCACGGTAAGATTTGACGTGTATACACACTGCCAGTTTTTATATCGACGAGGCACATGCGAGGGGTTGCTTTTCAAACCAGGGGCGGATCCAGGATTTTGCAAAGGGGGGGGGGGGGCGCATATGCTGTTGCCCCTCAGGTCGTGGCCGAAGGCCATGAATACGCAGCGTAGCTGCGCGGGGGGAGAGCACGAGAGGGGGGTTTCCCCCCTCTCTTTGGGGGGGGGGGTTTGGGGGGCCTCCCCCGAGAACTTTTTAAAATAAAGAGGCTCTCTGGTGCATTCTAGAGCCATTTCTGTGCAAAAATAACCAACGAATCAACACTGACTTTTAGGGCTGAACAAATATAATAAACGAACGAACACTGATTTTTATAGTTAGCAATCTCACATTCAACAATCATATTTTTGTCTTGGAGGAACGGCCATCGAAACATGTCTTGAGCCGGGGTGAGGGCCATTGAAAAAAAAATTGCCCAAGGGGCCTTAAAAATACAAGCAAAATGTGCCCCTAAAACGCAGGAAATGAAGTTTCAGGTGGTCAAGATTTCAATTTTGGACGTGCCCGGCGACGGCTTGCGCCTCCGGCGCCCACGACGCTCTGGCGCTCGTCGCCATCAAATATCTTTTCCCCTGAAAGAAATGCCATAACATTTAGCATAGTCTACCAGCAAAGTTCATCCCTCAAAGTGCAGAAAATCCTGTTTCAGAGGGTTCAAATTTCAACATTTTTCTCCAGACCTACCTTGCGACGGCTCGTGCGCTCGAAGTTGTGAAAATACGTTGGGGGCGTCGTAGCCCTCAATAATATAAGCTAAAAACCCTACTAGAAAGGCTATTAAACTTAGCCTAGTCTGCCAGCAAATTTGTCCATCAAAAGTTAGGAAAGATCGTTTCAGATAGTCAAGATTTCAAAATTTTCCCGGGAGAGCATGCCCCGGACCCCCTAGGATTACGTCAATATAGTTCGCCCTCCCCATAAGAAATTTGCTGCAGCCGCCTCTGTCGTGTAATTCCATGTTCGCACGAAGTTTACGAAGACTATAGAAACTAAAATTGGTATCAATATCAATCCTGTGTGCATCGGTTCTTTGAAAACCGAATGGTTCACGGACGGCAACGGGATGAAACATTACGATGTTTACTTTCGTGACAGCGAGCTCTCTGCTGCGTGCATATGACGTAATCATGCATATTTTCGGCAAGTTTGTTGGTTGGCCGAAATAACTTCCGTTTTGGAATGATTACAGCAGTATTGAAGTGGTTTTCGTCACGATATCACTAGAATGTACCCAAGTCTCTTCCAAGTAGAACATTAATTTAGTTTCTTTTGTGTAAATATCGTACAGGTGTATTGGAAAAGATCGCTGTTTTATGTTACCTGACCCATTTTGCATCTGCCCTCCCCTCCAGTAAATATCGTCAAGTCCCTTAGCGGAGACATAACGTAAGTTTGACACATTTTTACTCCTGACATTTACCGTCAGAGTATGAATGAATGCATGTTCAACATGTATTGTATATTGCGTCGCTCAGTCCACATGGGCTAATAGGGCACCAAAATAACAAATATAATAACAATATTAGAGTCAGATGGAACATAAGCGAGTTCCGAAGGAGGGCGGGAGTATTGCCAACGTCCTGGTTACGGAAGATTCTGGCTATGCCCGCAAAGACCGACGCAATGAGGAAGGAGTGCGCCTTGGCATTGTTGGTGGGTTTACACCTGCGTATATTTTCAAGTGCGCATGATTTCCGCATGAAATTTTGTCAATACGCGGCCGAACGCCCAACATTTGGATTTTTTTTGTGAATAAATTAAATTGTACGTCGAGCCCATCTGGCGTTTGAATTACGACTTCAGCGTTTTCATTTCGCATGAGATGCGTATGATTGCAACTGGAATGCGCAACAAAATTTTCCGTACTGCGAATAGATTCGTATGGGGTACGTATGTTGGGCGTTTTCCGGACGCACACAACGTCTACCGACCGCATGCCTGACGCACCTGGTGCTAACTGCATTCCAAACGCATTTCAGATGTGTCAGAGGAACAGTTTCTGTTACATATACTTTTGTTTGCGAGCATTGCCAATAGAGTATTTTTGTTAGAGGAACCCTTTGTAATAATGCTTTTGTTTACAGGCAGTGCAAGTAGAACATTGACAAGTAAACAGTGAAGAGTTTTTTTTATTCATTTGCGAAGCAGTGAAGCAGTGACACTGTGCTTTTACAGTAATGTGGGCCATCATTTACCTTAAGAAGTTATGTGCACTGTTAAGATTGTGTTTGTTTTCACTTTGTCCTTAATGATTCCCCCTATCATCTTAGTATTTCAACTACTATAAAAATCACACCCATACGCACCACAAAACGTATTCAAGATCTTTATCAAACACGTAAATTAAACAATTATGAAACCTTACGCCCTCTTTCAAAGTTGTAATATGGCTCTATATTGCACTTTTATATCATGTGGTTCTACACACAAAAAAGTGCAATTATCAGCAAATTAAGTCAAATATCTGTTACACAAAATGGCACGTGTGTCACACAAATTGACCCAGTGCTTGACCAGGTTCCTCTACATCTTCCCGTCCCTGGAGGCTCTGTTGGGACCAGTGTCCTGCACTCATGGTGTCCTGCAAGTTGTGACCATCTCTCCATGCCCCCGGTACAAATTCGTCGGTCCTGGCCTGGATCTGACATCATAAACCGGAAGATTAAAAAAAAATCCCTATCGACCAGAGGATTTGTCCATTCTGTCCAGAGCTAATAGAAGACGAATATCACTTTATGGTTGTATGTCCCAAATATTCCGATACACGCAATTCTCTATACAGAAGGCTGTCATTTTGTACACAAGGATTTATCCAAATGGACCTGAAGTGCAAATTCAAATACATAATGACATGTGACAATCCCTGCATGGCAGATATAGGAAAATATATCAAAGAAGGTTTAGACATTAGAAATTCCCCAAATGATTGTAAAAGCCTCCAATGATTGTAAGAAACTTAGCTCATACTACAACTCCTGTATTAGTTAGATAAGCCTTAAGTTAAAACTTAAGGCTTATCTAACTAATACAGGAGTCGTCCTATGATGAATGATGTCATCACAATCCTCACTGCCGTTTTCTTAAAGACGCTCTCCAATTGGTCGATTTCTGGTCGATTAATGTTCAATTGAGCACCTTCGTGACGTCAATTTCAGACAATCAACACGACGACGTAAGTAAGACTAATCAAAACATTGTTTTCCCCACTCCGCTGTGAAACGGCCACACCGAGCTCGCATTTGAGAGGCCCAACTGCAACAAGAAGACAGAGGAAAGCCCTTTGTGTCTTTCTGACCCAGAGATTGGCAACTGAAGACATTCTGTTCAGCTTGAGAGGTAATTTTAGTGGAGCATAAGGTATTTGTTTCTTCAGAAATCACCTCGTGCGAGGTTATTCATTAAGCGAGGGATAAGTGCAAATACAAAATTCCAAAAATACAATTGGAGCAACTGAAACCTGCCAATACATCTCGGAGAAAAGATTATTGCTGCATTTGTAACATGAACAGCAACATTACTTCCAAAGAACATGTTAAACTGATGAAACCTTTAACGCTGACAGGATCAAGCCCTTGACAGGCCCCAATCATTGGAAAAATCTCTTAACGCAAAATTCTCACAAAAACAGGTGTAGGGCGTGTTGCCGAACAGCCTTCGTAATCCAGTGTTTCCTATTGTTAATTGTATCAATTAAACCAATTTGATTTCTTTGGATGTTAATTTTTTTATTTAGTTGAAAAAAGAAAAACAGCTACTTTTGTCATTTGGTACAGAAAAAGAAGAACAAAAATCTACTTTGTCATGAACGAACCCCAGATGTTTATATTGTGGCACTATTCTTGTCCTCCTATTTATTGTTTGTTTGTTTGTTTGTTTGTTTGAACCTTTGTTCATGGAAGTTCAAATCGGCCTGCAGGCCGCTTTTCATTGAGGTCATGAGGGAAGAGGCAAGGGTCAGACAAAATATAAAACAGAGATACAGTTATATCGTTTAGAGTCCTTATAAGTCCTATAAGTCTATAGACACAATTTTTACATACATACAAAGAAAGAAACTGCTTCATGAGTTCCCATTACTTTAAGAGTCTCCTTACTTTAAGAGTCTCTTAAAGGAAGCCAGAGTTGGGACTGTATGTATGTCTGGTGGTAGACTGTTCCAGATGGTGGGTCCACGGTAGGCGATGGCTCTTCGGAAGGTTTTTAGGCGGGGTTTGGGCACAGCAAGTTGATTGCTTGTGCTTTGCCTGGTTGTTCTTGTGCTTTGGTCTCGAAAATAGACAAAAATAGACAACATTGATACACTTAAAAACTTATTTATTGTCTAAACGTCAACAAGCTTGGAATGTTGATTTTGGTTTTTGACGGATGCCTTTCTTTGTATCTTTTGTCTATTTGGTCCGCCCATTCCCTTTTCATTCTGCAAAATCTGATAACCAAGGAATTAATTAGACTGATATACCAGAATCTTCAGATCAGGTAAGAAAACGGCGTCATGACAATATCAGTGAAAAACAAAACGAGTAAACAACCTCCATGTTACATGTGTATATTCAAACAGCCAGCTTCAGTCAATACAACCTCATCATGAAGGCTGATGTAATGCTGTTTCGCACTTCATTTCGGCACAGCCATTGAAAGTGTTCTGCCGTCCTCTGAAAAGTCAATAATGTTTTGTTCTGTATGCTTTGAATTTGTACGGATTGATTGTTTTCATAGTACGCTGATATTGTTTGATTTCTCTGCTTGACTTTTAAGGGATTAATAGCTTTCGTAGAGCTAAGAATGTTTCATTATAATAATAATAACTTTATTGCACAGCAATTGTACGAGGTACAAAGTATGGCATCTACATAACTACAGTGCTATATCTCAACTTAAGGCTTATCTAACTAATACAGGAGTTGTAGTATGGGATAAGTTTCTTACAATCATTGGAGGCTCTTACAATCATTTGGGGAATTTCTAATGTCTAAACCTTCTTTGATATATTTTCCTATATCTGCCATGCAGGGATTGTCACATGTCATTATGTATTTGAATTTGCACTTCAGGTCCATTATATGGTAGACGTCACAGCTGAGTTGCGCAGTAGGAGGCACAAAATGATCAAAGTGCACTTTTTTCATTGATAAGTTTTGGTCCAACCTGGAGACTGTTTTGGTTAGAAGGAACAGGTAGGGTCTAAGTTTACTCGGCGTGCGGAAGGATTGTAGTTGTTGTGTCATATGGGTGGTATCAGAAGAAAACTGGGGTCAAAGGTGAGGTTTCTGTCATAGAGCGAGCATTTCTCGGGGATTGAGCCGATCAACCTCCTGTTTTCCTTTACTGGTTATAAAGATGACCCTTTTGACTGGTGGTTTCAACATTTTTTTCCTATGGTGAGGTCTGCCCTGTATAGGTTGGTTGTTTTTAACCGTTTCTATGCTAAAAAAGGTTTATTATATATATTGTTCTGTATTGTTTGATTCTGCAACGATTGGTTGTTTTTCAATGCATGTATGTTTGTGTAGTTTGACGACATTATTGATCTATGACTCGCTCTATGACATTAGCATGTCTTTACTCTTATCTTCGTAGTCTATCGACTTAAGCTTTTAATTTTAGCTGTTTGATAGTAATCATGATTCCATTATTTATCCATAATTAAGCACCATTACCCTTTTGCTGTTTCAATTGTGCGATAATAGTTACTATTGGTTGTATAACGTTAATTAGATTTCATATATTACCTAGGTTCTATTCCTTGTAGCGTTTATAAAAATGTCAGTGCCAGACCTTTGTGGCAGTGGCAGGCCTTAGGGGCATGTTCGGCCATGACGCACCCGCTATACACGAGAAACCCCTTGCATCCTTGGTCGGACCGGAAGTCCTCCTAGGAGACGGAAACTCCAAACAGCAAACCCCCCTTGCACGTTGCATACAGTTGCCCCTGTAGGTGCGCCAGTAGACGAGAGGGTGGAGAAGTACACGCCCCTCCTTCACCTTAAATCCCAAGTGCAAGCCCGTCAGACGGGTCGCCTAACTCACCCTGTCTGCCTGCTATTATCTTCCGAGATAACCGTAGCCAACAACAACAGTATTTGTGTTTGTGGAATATCAACGTAACTCAAGAAGCTATCGATGAGTTGTCATGAAGTTTGGCATGTGGTTAAGTCTTTGGTTTTTTTGTTGCTTTGGAACAGACGAGGACAATATGGCACTGCACTCAATTTAGTCATCATCATCATCATAGTAAGTAAAGTACTTTAACAGTGCCACTTACAAATAACAGACAGAAGGCACAGGTGGTATTTTACCTCCCCGACCGAAGTCTGGTATCCATTTCTAAACCTGGGTACAGTGAGGAAGGGCTTGTGAAGTGCTTTTCCCTAAGCCACAAGGTCTGGTGCACGGTGAGTATCTAACCCGGGACCTCTAGATTCCGAGCCGGACGCTCTACCAGTTACGCCACACACGATTTCACGGGATTTGCCCTATGAATTGAATTATTATATTGTGTTCAACCGCAAAGCTGGCATAGAAGAGGGTAAAAAGTGCCCTCACCCAAATTAACAAATCGTACAGGCACAATAGCATTAGTGCGAGAGGCCTTTCTTGCACATTCAAACATAGCCTAGGTACCATACTTGGAGGCGCTCGGGTTGCTCTTCGGCGGTGTAGGGGTTGCCGCCCGTGCAGTTAATTGCTAAAGGCCGGGGGAGTTCTTACGGGGTTAGGTTAATTTCGGCGGCGTAAACTCCAAAAGCTGGCTACAAGCTCTGGCGGCCAAATCTCAAAGGGCAGCTAATCAGACAGGCTGACAGAGGCAGGTCGGTGCCTTGGCACTGTGCCGGGTAAAGCACCCCAAAGCCGATCAGCGGAGAATGGTACCCAGGCTAATTCAAACATAGCAAATACTTTAACAGATGAGCCTTTTCTTTTTTAGGTAGCCAAAAGAAATGGGGAGAAAGCTGCGACACCTGCTGATGTTCCTTCTCATCATCCTGAAGGAGCCCAACATGCCAGAAGCCGACTGCAGCTGCGCACCGTCATCCCGCTGCTATTGCGTCAACATGGGCCTCACCAGCGTCCCTCAGAACCTCCCAACATCCATCGAATACCTGTTGCATTTGGATGATAACAATATAACGAAGATTCAGCCGGGTGCATTTGCAAATCTACTCAGGCTAGAGTTGTTGTTTCTGGCCAGCAACCAGATAACAATGATTCAGCCTGGTGCATTTGTACATCTGCCCCGGCTACGTGTGTTGTCTCTGCCTTACAACCAGTTAACAATGATTCATGCCTATACATTTGCGAATCTGCCCCAGCTAGTAAGGTTAGACCTTAAGGACAACCAGATAGCAAAGATTCAGGATGGTACATTTGCAAACCTAACCCAACTGAAGTTGTTGCTACTCCAAAGAAACTTGATAACAATGATTCAGTCTGATTTGTTGGCAAATCTAATCAACCTCAAAACGTTGCGGCTGTCCTACAACGAGATAACAATGATTCAGGAAGGTACATTTGCAAATATGCCCCAACTTCAATGTTTGGATCTTAGAAACAATAAGGTGTCAGCCATTGCCCCTTTAGCTTTTGGCTTGTTGCCATCAAATGTAGTCATACAAGTTGAGGGAAACCCCTGGCAGTGTGACTGTAAGATGGTTCCTTTCATGCAAAATACGAATGAATTCCACTCATTTAAAGACCAGATAATCTGTGCCGAACCCGCCAACTTACGGGGACAGAATCTTACAGATGTTAATCTTGAAGAATTGGTATGTGTAGAGCCAACCATGGCACTGCTTACTGATAGCGAAGTAACATCTCACAACGGTTACAATGACACGGCAGCTGGATCCGCAACAGGTCCCGTAAGCAAAAGTCCAAACCTTCAAACCACTTTAGACACACCAGATAGCGACAGTTCCAAAGAATCTGTTCCCAGTTTCTCCATACCTGTTCTCATTGGCTCTGTCTGTGGCTCAATAGCTGGCATTGCCCTGATCGGCGCCGTCATTCTCACAATCTGGGGCAAGAAAAGGACCAAGAATCCCCCCTCAGGCTCTATTTCTAACATTGCTTGGGATAACGTTGCCAAGTCTGCTACTGTTGTGACCAGTGGCCATGATCAGACAGGGCAGGGCCAGTCTCAGGCTAACACTCAACCTCTGAACGTTGAAAACCTACCACATAACGTGCTGGCTGCCCTAAAGCCAAATCCCATGTACACAGTTGTACCAAAAGACCAAACATCTTCAGCAATGGCCAGTGGTCATGATCAGAATGGGCAAGGACAGGGTCAGTCTCAGGCCATCAATGAGTCCAACAGAAACACCAGAGTTAGGGCAATGACCAGTGAACACGATCACCCGTATGAAGATATTGACCAAAATAATCAGACAGGACATGGCCAGTCTCAGGCCATCACTGAATTCAACACAAACACCACAGCTACTGTAATGACCATCGCTAATGATCACCAGTATGAAGATATAGACCAACAACACAATCAGACAGGGCAGGGCCAGTCTCAGGCCATCACCGGGTCCAACACAGAAACCACAGCTATTGTAGAGGACAGTGACCATGGTCAGTCTACAGGACAGGGCCAGTCTCAGGTTACTAGTATCATTGAAGATAGAAACCAATCGTATGGCATAGGACAGATTGTCTCAATGCAATGTTCCCTCTACAAGGTCGTCGGTCATTCTAATCACTAAATCTAATTTTAACACCACAGATGCTGTGCGACCACCCAACATAATCATTTAGGGCAGGGTTAGTCTCAGGTCATCACTGAATCCAACACACAGCTGCTGTAGAGAGAAGTGGTCGTGACCATCAGTATGAAGATATGAAACATAGGTTTTGTTTAAACTTTTCAAAATTCACCAGGCTGTGGATGGACGGATTTCATTTAACTCTTTTGAATATGCTTGAAGGAAGGGTCAAATGTAGTCATTGTGTTGAGTATGAATATCTTTTTTTAAAGGCAGTTCTCCTTTTATCTGCACCGACAATCTTTATAATATCACTCGTCAAAACGATCAGAAAACCAACAGAATTACTGAAACAGGGTAGTATGATGTTCCACAAGGGCATCTCAGGTCATTTCTATAGCAAATCCATGCACATTCCATGTAGTTTGAACACCTTTACACTTTCCAAACCGGAGTGATCTTTATAACGGGACTCATGAAAACATGACATAGGTCGACTCAATGCGAAAGAAAGATTTCTATTAGCTGGCCTTTGGCAAAAAATAGTATTAGGAAGCTGTGATTCATTAGACGCCTCCTATCACACTAGGTGCACATATGACAATGCTTTTTTTCTTCAAATTTTAGCAGGGCTTGCAATGGTCTTCATGCATTCACACATCCCTTTCGGAGCATGTGAAAGTAATTAGAGGCCCGTAGAATATCATTGTGACCTTCTTATGACCTTTCTCGAGGCCAAAAAGCGTTACTTTTTGCCGTTTCTCTATCAATGTTGTTCATGGTGACCCGACAAGCGACAGTGCTGTCCGTACGAACCCTCTCTCCAAGTCGTGATGTAGTACGTCTGGCAATACTCTTTCACTATTTCCTCGGCTCCGCGGAACTTCACTCGCTTGTTCCTCCAGTACAAACGTTCTAAGCAAGGACAAGTTTTGCCTCTTCCACAGAAGAAAATATCTATATCTTCGTCCACAATCCACCTCTTTCCTAGTACTACATCGTTATGGAACAAACTTCCTCCTGATTGCTTCCCTGGTGGGTACAACCATAAACTTGTCAAGTCAAATGTGAAAGAACCGTTTGTCAGCACAATCCAGTACAGTACAGCAACTCAAAACATTCGAGTGGCTTCTATGAGCCTAATGTTTTGTTTGTGATGATATAATGGATAAACTAAACTTGACCAAACCAACACCAAAATTCATTGAGACTTACCCCAAAATTGTTTGTGATAACTTTGAAGTAAAACAAAACAAAAAAACTTCTATGGATTGAGGATCTTGAAATTGTGTAACTGTGTTATACATTTAAAAAGTTTTCCTAGCCTCTTGACGAACTACTGATTTTCTATTGTCTTTTATGACACTGTTGTTTTACCAGTCTACTTGTACTGATATTTTGGCATGTTTTGTGAATATTCAGTATCTATTCATTTTGTGGATATACAGTAGATTTATTGGATGTGAATACAGAAGCATGTCAGTAATAGCTCAGTGTTAAAGCTGCGTGATATTGTTTAAGTTGTTTTCCATGTACATGTATTATTGTTTAAAATAGGGAGAACTTATTCCCTACCATGTTTTATAACAGACACTGGTGTCTGGGCAGTGTTCTTGTGCTAAGGAATTAGATTGCGGTAGCAAGTTCCAATACTATAGCACAGCACTTGTAGTGTGGATGGATATGTGGACCATTGGACTAAAGTTTTCAGGAGTCCATTTTCGCAGACACATACAGTGCCTGGTCTGGTCTGGTTATTTCTAATGAGCATAGAAAAAGAACTCTTGAGGATCAAAGCAACAAAACTGTTTAGGATTAGCACTACAGAAGTGTTCCAGAATCAATGCAACAAATCTGTTAAGAATTATAGCAACAGGCATTTTTAGGATCATAGTAACGAGCAAAACTCTTTACATTCATAGAAACAGAGCTCCTTGCGATAATTCCAACAGAAGGCTTTAGGCTCCTATAAAAAGCTGCTAACGGTCATAGCAACAGAGCTGTTTATGTTGCTTATGATAATAGCGTCAGAATCCCTTATGTTTCTATTCTATAGAGGACAAACTCAAAACAAAGGCATACAACCTTCAGATGTGAATAATGTGCAAAACAAAGACAGGCTTCTAAAGGCATTGGAAGGCAGCACAGAATGCAATACTATAGTCTCAGTACACTAAAGATGGTCAAAATAATTGAATAGGACTTTCAGAGACAAAAGTAACCGATGTTTTCTTTATGTAGCGTTATTGTTCTGTAGTGTGATTTCAGAACTGGAGTGCTATATTACTAAGAGTACATGTGAATATGTCGGTATGGAGGTAAGACATCCAGGTAATAAGATAAGTCAAGTGTCTGCTATTGCCATTTGGAGTACCTGTGGATGCCTTTTTTTCAAATGGAACTCAGAAAGGCTAGTGGTGCTTTATGCCTACCACAATGATTAAACTATCAGTTGGAAAATGTTTTCTTTTCTTACAGTATTTAGCGGGAACAATGTATCAAGCTGATTTTCGTTCTTGGTTTATTCTACTCTCCAAGCAGAGGTTGGTGGAAAAAATTCGTGACCTTTTCCTTTCTTTCGTTTTATATTGACCGACTTTTCCACCAAAGGAAAGGTCAGTCGGATATATTCATGCATGAAAAGAAATAATTAAAAAATCCTATAACGAAATGCTGTCAGGGTAGAGTATCATATGAAATAAAGCATTATAGGAAATACTTTGTGTCTTGGATCTCATTGAATGCTGATATGAATCGACAAATAATCCAAGAGATACAAACGATAATTTGCCTCAAGGCGTTATTTATTAATTTATTAACTTATTTACTTATTAATTTGTTTTTTTATTCATTTGTTTATTTATTCATTTTATTTATTTACTTATCCATTTATTTATTTATCTATTTACACACCAGTTTTGCACAGTAAGCTCAAATCGTGTAAAACGGGACTGTGAAGTTTGATCCACCCACAATCGGATGGACTAATGTATTTATTGAAATGCCTAGTTGTATTATTTTTAGTCTCGTAGAAATTATATACTGTATCCATGTAAATCAGTAAATCATAAACTAGGAAATGTTATCAAACACTCCCATAATATGCTTGGAAGCCTTCGCCATTTCTCCTTCTTCAGTATCGCATGAAGGGGGCATTCCCTGGCCCCCTGGGCTCATTCGACCCCCCTTCCAAAACGGCTTACCGCACGATCACTAGATTTGCAGGGGGTGAAAGGCTCGTTGAGTTTTGAAATTCCTAAAATTTTTATATCATTTTGACGTTATATGACGTAATTATGACGTCATTAATTGATTTTTTTGGCTAAAACGGGGAAGTCCCACAATACCTGAATATTTCACGCAAAAAGTTACCAACAACGGTTTCTTATCAATATTTAAGTATTACAAGACTTCTATTGTCAAAAGCCGACGCAACGACGTCAAAATGACGTCATAAAATGACGTCATCTGCAGTTTAGCTATCCGGCATCTTGGATTATCAACCTTAAATGTTTTAAGATAATTTATTTCAACATATAATGCTAAAACCCCATAAAAATGGATTAAAAAGTTCACATTAATGTTTTCTATAAGAAAATACTAAGTAGTGATGAAATCCGAGTGAAATTAAGCTGGTCATACTTTTCATCATGATATTGTCGGCCATCTTGGATTTTGGCCAATTACGTCATCTCATGAGCATAATTTATGAATATCTTATTAGAATGTTTAAGTAAGATGTGTTGGATATCAAAGATATATGAAAAGAAGTTTGATTTAGTAAGATATCTTAAAATCCCCTTGTTTAAACCAAAATTAGTGATTTTCGTAAAATTTGCCTTTCAGAAACCCGTTGCCATGGCAACACAAGAAGTTATATAATTAATCTATTTATTGTAACTTGTTGCCAACAATATTCTAGGAAAAGTCACTAAGTTTGGTTAGTCTAGCGCAAGCCCTTTGGGAGCTATATGACGTCAAAGTTGCCGCAGGCACTTTAGGACCCCCCCCCCTCCCCCGTCTGGATAGGGTTAATCACAACACAAGTGCCCGGTAAAATTAGACAAGGAAAGGATAAACGAAAAAGTCCATGGAAAAATTAAAACAAATGATTTGTGTGTGCGAAGGACAGGACAATTCAGTTTAGTGGAGTCGGTACACGTATTTGCATATTGTAAAGGCAGAAACTTTCGCGGTGGTTTCATGTTCGCGGTTTTCGCGGCGGCCGCTTCACCGCGAACTTAAAACCACAGCGAACATTTTTCCATGCCTGTAAGACACTACAGTGCATGGTGCTACCGCGAACTTTAAACCGCCGATACAAGTCCTTTTTCCCACTACCGTGATATTAAATCTTCGTGAACTTAAATACATTTACGAGGGGTGATATAACATTTCTCGTTCTCAGCCAGAAATAATAAGCACAACTCAAATTTTGAGGCACAACGTCATAGTATGAAGCCTTTTATCAAAATCCTCCAAATTTCAAATCATTGCAGTTATTACTTTACAGGCATTCGTGTGTTTTTTTGCAAATCAGAAGGTAAGTGGTGAGAAAAACAAGGGTGGATTGTGATCAGACGTGTGTGGGTCGAGTTCCCATGCCGTGAATTATTTGTCAGTAACAAAAGACATTGTCAAAATGTTTGATAATAATTCTCTTCCTATTTCAAGCAAAAAGAATTGGGTGTCTGACTTCCAGCAGCGCAAGTTGACGCGCACACCTCAGGTCAATTGGCTCAATTGTCCACGTTTCTGTTCCTTCAACCTAACCTAACGTTACTGGGTGTCGCCTGCAATGTAATGATCACAATACTTTGAATTTTGGTACACATTCATATAAGACTTAAAGTTCATACTTGACATTTATGCTTCAAATTCTGAGCTGAGCTGTGCTTATTATTTCTGAGATGAGGCCGAGGTCTTATTGATCACCCTTCGTATACACAAGATGCATGGGGGTGGCTCAGGGTCCTGCCTAGTTCAGTTCAGTTTTGAATCTCGTATCGAACCGCAGACAATATGTCCTTTTGAACTTGAAAAGCGAAATCTACATTCTATTGATTGTTAAAACTACCGCCGTTTAGGAACACCAGGGATAGTTACGTTTATATACCTTTCGTGACGCCTACGCCCACCCGCAAACCGGAAACAACAATGGAACCAGTACTATAACTAGCTTGTGTTGAAGAACTTTGATGCCCTTCCACAAAACCGTTGATGATGTTGAACCTTGAAAGTCGTGACTTTATCCCGAAAACGTTCATTCTTCGCTAGGTTTACAGAAATTGTGGACGTTCGTCGCGAGATATATAGGGCTCTGGTAGTGTTTCTGACGGTTTTGTCACTGCGATGCCCAACGGCAAGAAACACGCCCTTATAATTAGCTTTAATCACAGTTGTTATTGCTGCCGGCGTTCAAACTGGTCTGTGACAACGTGTTCATTCATTGCACGTAAACATCTTCTGAAGGAACAAGAGACTGAAGATCACATACCTCCTTGAACTATTTATGACATGCCTCTTAGGTCGGCATTAATTGTAGCTAGTTAATGAATTATTCAAGCAAAGTTTGGCGTTACATGTTTCCGTTATGTCATTATACGGTGAATATGACTAGCATATGGAAAACACGGACCAAAAATAATATCTTCCCGTCAATTAGTAGACTCCTCCATTGACCCTTTGACCCGGAAGGTCTTCAAGCTGATTAATGAATAATTCTAATGACAAAATGACTTAAATGGCTGTTTTCAACTCACAGACAATAAAATTTATCAACTATATAGATAAAGCACCTGATTAGAGCCCAAAACACAATCAAAATATGATTAAATTTGTGAATTTTGTGCCGTGGTACTCTATTCAGAAAAAGGTGAGTTCCACTTGAAAGCACACGATATTATGGCAGTGCAGCCAACAAGCAGCGTCTCCAAATCCTCCAGAACCGGGGCGCACGAATCATCCTCCGACGTGAGCCGAGGTCGAATGTTGGGGAGCTGCATCAGGCACTGGGTTGGAGTCTGCTGCAGGAGCGAAGAACTCGGCAGATCTGCATCATGGTGTACAAATGCCTTCATGGCCTAGCACCCAACTACCTACTCAACACATTTCGTTTCAATAACCACATCCGCAGTCATAACACCAGACAAGCACAACTCCTACATAAACCTAACTACACTTCAAGAGCAGGTCAACGCACATTTGCGTACAGGGCAGCTGAAATATATAATACACTTAAACCTGAGACAAAACAAGCAACTACTCTTAAAGCCTTTAAACAGTCTCTGATATCATAACGCTGACATCTGACCTCTGATCACAATGACTGTTCAATTACTTTATGATTTTTGTGATGTTGAGTTGTTATTGTGTATGAGTTGTTATTAGTAAGTTGCGTATATGATTTACTGATCCGAATTGGATTATTCTTTCTTATGTTAAGTCCGATTGATCAGGACAAATGGCACTGACCTCTGACCGCAATGACCGTCCAATGACCCTATGGGTTTGTGATCTTGAGTTGTTTTTGTTTTTCTTTTGAGTGTTCCTAAGTTGCTTATATGATTTGCAAACCCGAATTGGATTGTTGCTTTGTTATGTTCAATCCTATGTTAGTAGTTATCTTTTGTACTTTGAGTTATTATTATTGTTATAGGGCTCCCTTGGAAATCAGGTACTACGTTAACTGAAGGGACTACCCTAAAGATCAATAAATAAATAAATTATGATGATAGTAAGTATTAAACATTTTATTTAACTCGCCATCAAAACTATACTATACAATACAAATCAATCCAAACTTAAGAGCCACACAATTTCATAAATGTGTACTTTTATTTTCGTACATCTCGTACATTTTGGGTACAGGAATAATGTCTTGGAGCTATCTAAGTTCAGGGCACGTCTTCAATTGTCATATTAATGGGCTTGTCAATAAGTTTTCTCCAGTTGGTCGCGATTTCTTCGGGATGGTTGAACTTTTTAGACAACTTCACTGCCACCTGTTGTCTGTATTCTTCAAGCAATGTGTCTAGAGACGGCTGTGGCGGGGCTGCAATGTTACTGTAGGATCTCACGTGGATATCGTCTTTTCTGATGGCGTGGTCTTCTATCCACTCTGAAAAACATAGCACGAGGATGATTTTTTAAATTCACTTTTGGAACAGTTCTTTTTTTTGCATGGGATGGGAAATTAGTAAAAAGATATCTTATTTGTTTGCAAATGTTGCTTGTCCGATTTCCGCTTCAGTGACGTTTGGGACCGCATCCTTCACACTGCAGCAGCGACACCTAGCTGCAGTGCGAGGTAGAACCAGTCAGTATTACATCGAGAAAGGTGCGAAAGGGTCACAGAAACGTCGGCATTTAAATACTTTGGTTCTGTACGATGCAATGTGTTACCCATCGTTAACAGATATAAAAAGTGATGGCCACTTTCTCAGGATGTTTTTACAGTTGAATGTAAGGCTATGTTGATTTGATTACAGGGATGACATCTGCGCATGCATCAATTCGACAGTTGTTCAAGAAAAGGACATTGCGACCATAATGTAAATCGTACAAAGCAGCTACGAAGTGAGCAACTATATGCCGTAAGTCGCAGACAAAATGTCGAAACGGTTACTAATGTAGAATGCAAAAATCAGTCCCAAAGTCAAACTCAAAGTAGAAGATGTGAAAGAACAAAGGTATCGCTCGGTATAACATACTATGTGTGTCCATTCAATTGTTTCTCGTAATGAAGGCAACATTTTTTGCCAAACACCCTCATCAGTTTCGTCTTCGATTAGGGAAACTAAGCAAAAATCACTTTGAGGGCAAAATATTGTCTACAATGGCGAAGAATCACGATTAGCGTTACAAAGATATAGATTTTAACATTATAACAAGGTTTGTAAAAAGTAAGTAAGGAATATACATAGACCTGTTACTGTCCCCACCAGTGACACGGAGACACCTGTAGACGTTACGGCGCTCCCTGCAACAACAGCCCTCCTACGGTCCTCCAGAATCCGCGGCCACCATTCCTCCACGTGCTCCGCGTATTTCTCTGCGTACTGCGCTACCAGACCAACCCGCGGTGTGGCGTAGCGCGAAGATCTGCCCAGTAGGAAAGATAACATCAAAAGAGAGTTAATGACAGCAGAATGGCACATTCATGCTAAACAATTTATATCAACGCCGTCTGAGTGAGAGGGGGGTGAGAGGTTTGCCAGACCAAAAATCATCATCAGGATGAGTTGTAGTTTATCAACAACTCCAGACAGAATGATTTGGACCAAAGCACACCTGGGCATGCATGCCTCTACTCTTTGTTCGAAAGGTGTGGTGACTTCTACCCAAACACGGGGCCGCCATTAGACGTCCTATCAGGTATGGCACAAAGGGCCTCTGAAAGGCCTATAACCACTTGGTCCCTAGCGGAATATTCTACCACTACGCCACAATTATAAGGAGCCCACAATTTAGCTATAGGTTTATGCTTAGGGGATTTAGGTTACCCCACAGATAAAGGTGAACCAGCAATATAACAAAGCAACCTGGCAGGGTTGAAGTCCGGGTCTTCGTTCTCCGGATCCACGTTAGCCATTTCCTGGTACAGCGCGAGCCTCAGTCCCGCCAGGAGGAGGAATGACGTCAGCCCGATCTTGGCGTAGCTCTCCTGCATCAGCGTGCCGATCACTCCGATGAGATGTTCGTTCAGCCTTGTCAACAAGTCGTGGAGGCGCTCTCGGTCGGTTGGGTCGGTGAGGTCACTGTG
The DNA here is from genome assembly GCF_000003815.2 of Branchiostoma floridae. NCBI lineage: Eukaryota > Metazoa > Chordata > Leptocardii > Amphioxiformes > Branchiostomatidae > Branchiostoma > Branchiostoma floridae. The sequence goes on from NC_049996.1 coordinate 4,551,956, forward strand.
CATCTGAGCCAAAGGAAAAATTAATTCCAGCTCTATCAGACATACACGTGCTTAAAGTGCAACTTTTGTGTTATCTATTATTTTTTAATAAATAATAAAGAATCACAGAAAAGCATTTCACAATCGCTTACAAGAACTTCAAAGATACAAATAGACATTGACGTAAACATATGACGAGAAGCAAAATGTGACTAAAAGATCATAATGACAAAATTTCGGAACAAGGCAATCAGATAATGGTAGACTTCACTACGTATCTATACAACCCTCCCAGGCCCACAGAGAAAAAAAAAACAGCACGGAAAATGTATAAGTATCTTAATACAGCAAAAGACAACCTGGTGCTTTTCTATTCATGTATTTTTTTCAGTAGTATTTATTCTGTTCCTTTTGTAAATACATTAGGCATGGTTTATGTTGTTATTATTGATATTATTTTCAGTTACGGACAGTTTATCACGTTATATTTTTCTTACCATCACGACTACTTTATTCTGTACTTACTTCCTGTTGCTCATTTAGTTCATTCAAGTCAATTATGGTTTGTTAATCATTATTCATATTTATTTTCCACATACAAATCCCAAACGATATTTCTGACGTTTTAATTTGACCTCTGACCTCTCACGTTTACTCACGTTTACCTCAGTTAATTTTGTTACCTTTCTGTTTATCAATTGTATAAGTTTAGTTAACTAAGTCCGTTTTTATTGTATATATCTATAAGTGTTGGACTCCAGGAAGAATAGCGGTACCACTTCGGTGGTATCGCTAATGGAGATCCCAATAAAACAAACAAACAAACAGTATTGTGTATGTTAGGAATCTCGAACAAACACACATTGCATAAAGTTAACACACAACAAACCCAAACACACGCATACATAACACAAAGACAACTCATACACACACAAACACGCACACGCACACGCACACATACACACACACACGCACATACACACACACATACACACACACAAATGTATACACACACACCACACAACACAACACATACATTCACAGACAAGCCATTGAAGTTTACTAACCTTATCTAAGGTGTAATCCTTAGTCAGCATATCGAACAGGTCATGCAGCACTCCGTTGATCTGATCCAAAGTGTCCTGTTTCAGTTCCTGCTTCACGATAGACTTCATCTCGTCCATAGTACTGGACTCTTCAGCATCTGGTGGGAAGACCGTGTCCCATAGACCACGGAATATCACCTGTTCAACAGTGACACAAGATGTTCTGTAATTTTTAATTGGATATGATTGCTGTTTTTGTATGTGTTGTTTTAAATTTGTTTAAGTCTTTTACAATTAAAAGTTTTTTATACTGCTCAACAAAATAATACGTGGCTGTTGCGGAGGAAATTTGTGTTAAGTTATAACATTAAACATTATTGTTTTACCCTGAAGACTGTTTATGTTTTGGGGTTGATATTATTATGGAATTTTCCCCTCTTTGAATTAATAATGCACGCAAAAAATACGTTACAACATCAAAATTCATCAGATCTGGTTATCCATTAATCATCAGCTTTCTTTAAAAGTCATTTCCAATTTTTCAAGACCATTACCTGTGCGATAGCCCCGGCCACGGCTCCCCCTACCCCCACCACCACGGCCCCAGCAGTGGCCTGTACAGCGCTGACGGTCATCTGTTTAGCCAGTTCGGAGGCTGCTGCCGTTGCCACGTCTTTGGAGTCCTCGTTTAGCACTGTCGGGGTCGACCACCGCTGTCCCATCTAAGGAAGTAGAGAAAACTCAAAATATTAGAATCGATAGTATCAATCCTTCCTCCAAGGAGCTTTACTATTTATATATTTATCGTGATTTACCACATTAGTGGAATAATTGATATGACAGGTGCCTCTCCTTTTCAAGATGTCTACCCGGAGACCAGACTGTAAGATGTGACCCACCCACACCGGAAATGACCCCTACTCTTTTCGAGAAGTGTGGCGGGTTTCTAGAGTGCTCGAGGTGTGGTTCTCCTCAAACAGTACAGTGGACCTCCGATAAACGTAATACCCGAGAGATGGCCCTAACGAAATCTGGGTACTGATTTTTCAGCCGAATGAAGCGAGGAAAGTCGTGTAAAGTGCCTTCACCAAGGGCACAAGATTGGCACCATATCAGCAGATTCGGACCGGGGAACTCTAGGTGCTTGGCCAAACACCCTGCCGTTACACCACACGAGCCCACTTGTGTCGGCCTTTGATATGGTTGGAAAACGGTGCTGGATGAAAGTGTCTAGAATTGGACCTAACGTCCAGAAATTAGTAGTAATTCTTATACACCTGCGCGTCCTAAACCCTTAAACTGTGTGACTGAATAATGCGATGTTGTTAGGTTGATTGTGACCTACGACCCAAGCTTTTGTACGTGTACCAACTGGTCTAGCAGGTCCGCTGCTGTCGTTAGTTAACAAAAATAACCTAGGGCTATTGGACAAAAAAATGTGCTCACTGACTCAACCTACCGAAAATCCAAGTAGATATGTAGCTTTTTCAAGTATTACAATTGTTTTTGCGGCATTTCTATACCTCTCAAGTGATGCGAGTTTTCTCTATCCATTTCCGCTTTAATTTCAAATACGTCGTTGGTAATATTTTGATGTCGCAAGACTTGAAGATGTCTGTGACTCAGAACCAAGCACCGACAATTTCAAGATTTTAAGACAACCCTTTCGGTGACAAGACAGCAGAAGCGCGCACAACATATGCACGACAATTTCAAGAATGTCCCCATATCGTAAGGCGATTGTACGACGCGTATGACTTTGCCCTTAGGCACTAGTGCATGAAGAGAATACCAAAACAAGACCAGGGTCACTCAACATAACAGACTGGAAGGATACATGAATCTTAGTTTTAGATTTTTCTTTTCACTTACCGAAAGTAGTGCACACGAACTAGATATAAGAGTCCACCCTGACAGACAAGTGCTTGCCCCCAACCATTCAAGAGTTACTGACCGATAAAAATACATAGTTCTAATCGGCCATGACACTCAGCAGGGTTAACAATGGTGGCCGAAACATACGGTAACATATTTAGAAACTTCAACTCATAATGATAGTTTGATATGCCATTACGGTAAAAATATGTATACGGTGTACATTTTCAACCTATGTGCCGTATTCCGTATTCTATTTTTACGTCTGTCCTAAAAGATTATCGCTGGTACGTTAACTCAAAGAAAGCAAATTCATGGACGACAGTTTAAAACATTCAACACGGACGTGACTTGGGCCTTGAAATTTTTAACTAATCGTCGAACGAGTAAAAGAACTAATTTAAAAGAACACATCACCTTGTGCTTGACAGTTGTAACAATGACTTGAAGGCGGTCTGCTTGACGTTTAGAAGCTGCAAGATTCAGTCTTTTCAAGTTATGGTGGATAAATCCGAAACACTGTCCTTACCACTCATACAATGGTCGCCATTGACAGGGTGTTGCACATGCAGGTGGGAAGGCCCTGGGGCTAGAGCAGGGGTTTGTGTACTGAACATGTGTGGGTCTGTTTCGTTAGGGATAGACCGGAAATGATCAGGGGAGGGGGTGACAATGTTGGTGCAGATTTCTTATTTCAAGGATATTTTCAAAACATTACATTACCAGTGTACAGACAAGTGGTGACTTTTGTGATACATTTTATTTTAAATATCATTTAAAGAAAGAAGAAGACAACTACTGTTTGTTGATCTACTACCGTAACAGCAAATATTCACAATTAAACGACATACGTCCTGACAATTCTTTACTTTAGCAAAAGCATAACACAACTCACTGTATTCATTTTCAACATCATTAGCACGATACATTTTTATCATATACCTGAGGTTAGGGGGTACCTTTTGGAAGGTCACAGCTTCTAGAAGAATAGTAAATGCTATATAGAAAATATATCCCAACGTTCTCTAAACCTGTGCAACAATTACTACACCAGTCCTTTATAACAAATTCATTTACTTTAACGTACCAGAATATTCATCACAAGTAGACATTGTGTCATCTTCACCTGCGAATAAAACCATTATCGATCAATCCTTATCAATCGACAGCATGGAACCTTTTTTTGTCAATTTCAAACAAAGCCATGAGCCCTGTGGTGCCTACGTCCCCTGATGTTTCATTCATGTATCGTCAGAAATTAACCCCAGGTGTTTCTAGCACCACATTTCTTTAAGTGTTTTAACAATCCTACAGTAGCAGTATCCCAATGATGTCCTCTTTAATTAATAGGAGTACCAATCACACATGTTGCACAGGCGGGGTGTTGAAGCTGCTGCTTATGACTGCGAGGTTTGGTTTCCATCTGTGTCAGACGAATGGTAGTAATGTAGATCTCCATCAGAGGTGCTCTGGTGTGACCCGTTTAGAGTTGGAGCCGAGGTTTGGTTAGCCTGGATACCATACCCCAACCTCAAAAAAATCTTTTGTGTTGGGGTCTGGCAGGATGGCTGTAGAAATGTTCTCGAACGCCCTTGATCAGAGGGAGGAGAACCTAGGATTTATGACCATTCACACCACAGGTAGCCAGCTACAACACACCACAGTTGGTCAGCAGGCTATCACAGTAGCGAATTAGGTACTTGGTGGCCACTGTTGTGGATTAAAAAAAATACAGTTGGGGGTCATTAACCAATCATGGTAGGGGTGTAGTACCTCCTGCTGATCCTGCTGCTGTTCTATTGGTGGAGTTTTTTTGCCCACTATAAGGGGCAAAATTGAGAACCCGGCCTATCCCATCCGGCCAGACCCCTGCACGATAGATACTTGAGATCGGACTGGGGTTTGGTAACCAGGCTAAGGTTTGGTTTTCATCTGTGTCAGAAGAATGGTAGTAATCCAGATCTCCATCAGAAGTGCTCTGGTGTGACAGGTTTAGAGTTGGAGCCGAAGTTTGGTTTTCATCTGTGTCAGAAGAATGGTTGTAATGTAGATCTCCATCAGAGGTGCTCTGGTGTGACCCGTTTAGAGTTGGAGCCGAAGTTTGGTTTTCATCTGTGTCAGAAGAATGGTTGTAATGCAGATCTCCATCAGAGGTGCTCTGGTGTGACACGTTTAGAGTTGGAGCCGAAGTTTGGTTTTTATCTGTGTCAGAAGAATGGTTGTAATGTAGATCTCCATCAGAGGTGCTCTGGTGTGACCCGTTTAGAGTTGGAGCCGAAGTTTGGTTTTCATCTGTGTCAGAAGAATGGTTGTAATGCAGATCTCCATCAGAGGTGCTCTGGTGTGACACGTTTAGAGTTGGAGCCGAAGTTTGGTTTTCATCTGTGTCAGAAGAATGGTAGTAATGTAGATCTCCATCAGAGGTGCTCTGGTGTGACCCGTTTAGAGTTGGAGTCGAAGTTTGGCTTTCATCTGTGTCAGACGAAACGTAGTAATGTAGATCTTCTTCATTAGAGGTGCTCTGGTGTGACCCGTTTAGAGTTGGAGCCGAAGTTTGGCTTTCATCTGTGTCAGACGAAACGTAGTAATGTAGATCTTCTTCATTAGAGGTGCTCTGGTGTGACCCATTTAGAGTTGGAGCCGTGGTTTGGTTTTCATTTGTGTCAGACGAATGGTAGTAATGTAGATCTTCATCAGAGGTGCTCTGGTGTGTCAAGTTTAGGGTTGGTGCCGCGGTTTGGCTTTTATCTGTGTCAGACGAATGGTAGTAATACAGATCTTCTTCATCAGTGGTGCCTTGACCGAGAGAGTTCACTATTCGTGGTACAAGTTGACTGAGATCTAGGTGGATGACAGCTCCTGCAAATGCACAATGTATAGCAGAGTGTAGTGTATTTTGACCTTTCTTTTCACCCCGAGTCTATACAAGTAACATCTTGGACACTTGGTTAATCTAGGACACTTTTAGGTTGATGGTAGAAATGTCGTGGTAGAAAGAAGAGTACTTTAAGGTCACGGTTAATCACTAAAGCAGAAGTAAGGGGCATGAATAGCTATCTGTGATGGGCAAAAATACACAAACGAGAAAAATCCTCACATGGATTCATGACGGTAAAATTTTAGTGTTGTAAACTTCTGATATTCTGATCTCTGACCTCTCTTCGACCTTTATAGTGATTAGGTAAGGTTTATCAAGTTAATTTATAAGTTTAAGGAGCTTTAAATCATTCTAGTTTGATTCAAACCTTCATCAGAGGTGCTCTGGTGTGCCGAGTCTAGGATTGGTGCCGAAGTTTGGTTTTCATCTGTGTCAGAGGAACGGTAGTAATGCAGATCTTCTTCATCATTGGTGCCTTGATAGAGAGAGTTCGCTATTGGTGGTACAATTTGACTGAGATCTAGGTGTCCGTGATTAACAGCTCCTGCAAAGATACAATGTATAATATAATGTATTGTAGGTTGACCTTTGCTTTTACTCAGAGTCTATAAAGGTAACATCTGGGACACTTGATTACACTTGGACACTTAGATTGATAATAAAAATTGCCGTGGTAAAATGATGAGTAAATTGAGTTAATGGGCAATCCCGAAAGCAGAAGAGAAGGACATGAATGACCATCTGTGATGGGCGAAAAATACATAAACAGGAAAATCCTCACGTCACATGGATTTATGATGGTGAACTCTTTGTGTTCTAAACTTCTGATATTCTGATCTCTAACCTCTCTTCGACCTTAATGGTGATGTCGTTACATCATTCTACTAGTTTGATTCAAACCTTCGTCAGTGGTGCTCTGCTGTGTCGAGTTTAGGGTTGATGCCAAACGTTGGTTTTCATTTGTGTCAGATGAACGGTAGTAATGCAGATCTTCTTCATCATCGGTGCCTTGGTAGAGAGAGTTCGCTATTGGTGGTACAATTTGACTGACAGCTAGGGGTCCGTGGTTGACAGCACCTGCAATGGTACAATGTACTACAATATACGATTGAATTGAGCTTAAAATATCTTTGTACTCTGTAAACAGTAAGATATTAGATAGGTAGAGCTCTGAGCTATCTGTGATCTTTACATGGTATTTCAGATTCATACTGGTAGTGTGTAATCTTTGTTAGTCTTAAATCATGGACAATGGTAAAGGACGTTAATCGACAAATGTTTTGGATATACTTTATTTCTTTGAGTTTAGGACCGCATTGTAAATATCTGTGCATAAGGCTGGCTGATTATATATGTAAATACTTGATGAAAATGCTTGAAGGCCGCACCAAAACGATGGTGTGAATAAAGCAAGGGCTGTGTGTTAAAAGAGTCTCTGTGTAGTAAAAGATTAATCAGTTTTTTGATGTGTTCTTTTCAAAGAGTTGACACAAATGATTGGATGCGTAACCTGTGAGGTTGGACTTGTCTGTATCCTTTTTTGGTACTTTTGCACTTTCCATGACTACATCACACAATACACGTGATAAAGTTCACAAACAGCGATAGGATTCACAAGAAACAGATAAGTAGTCATCAACAGAAGAGCAGACAATATTATTCTACCACCCCTTAAGGCCTTCCATGTGAACTTTACTTACGCCCCCACCTCAAGACCAATCTAGGCAGAAGTCTAAAAACAAGACGTTTTACAGATGAGTTCTATGATTACAGTACGTGACAGTGTCTACAATGTATTGGCATTTGTTTTGTAACCAGTTTACAGCTTAGCATTTGAAAAACAAAAAACTGACGTAAATGTTTGTAGCCAAGGGATATCATCTTACAATATATGCAGTTATCTTTTTCATCATAATTCCCTAGAAGATATGGTCACTAAACTTCAGGGTACACCGCCAATTACCCCACCCCCCTTAAAGGGGATGGAGAAACTTGTTTAAACTTTTTAATATCATTACATTGGTAATGAGTTGAGTTTAGTTTTCATGATAGTTCTAGATCATGTTTTGCGCCAGACCTTAGATAAATAAGATCTAGAGCTGTACGTCGAGCTTAGGAGAATAATAATTAATGACATGCACTTGTCGTCATAACAACCTAGGTTTGTGGACGACATCTCACTCTTAGTTGAATGATTACAACAAGGGCAGCAGCTACTATTCCGACTGGAAAACGAAGCTAGAAAAAATTATGACCTTCAATTATAAAACACCTTAATTTTCGAACAAGAGGTGGTGACACCATAGAAGTGGTCAACAAATATCTCGGCTTATTGATGGAAAATTCTGAAACAGACTGAAGTCAGAAAAGCTCTTGCTTCGAATAGCTACCACAAACTAAAAAAGATACGGAAATCCGAGCTTCCAAGCAAGATTAAAGTGAGGCTATTTATTGCCACAATGGAATCAGCCTTCTACTGAGGTTCTGAAACGTAGCCGTTAACAAATCGTTGGTAAAAGGACTACAGAAGAAGAAGGTAAAAAAGCTAACTTGATGCTACAATCGCATGTCACGCACGTGCCTTAACGTCTCGTGGCAGCAGAAGCAAATAAGCAGTTGTGATATATGTACCATCTGTCGCCCAGACGTTCAACAGTGCAGATTGAAATTGGCCGGTCACTGTATTTGACACCCCGAAATACTATCTTGAACTCCTCCTGCCTACTACTAAAGGAAAAAGAGGCAAGGGAAGACATAGCGACTTACTATAGATAATCTACTTGGTGATACAAACCTGCAAGATACTAAATAGCTACAATGGGTCATGTAGGACCAAATGCTGTGGAGGAAGCTCTGGTTTTGTTTTAGCGGGCGTTAGAACGAAGTGAGTGTATCTATGCTTGTGTAAGAAGATTACTACTGAAGACTAATAAGCAAGTAAACAAACCAGTGCTGGCTTCTTTCCTCCAGTTGCAGCATAGTTTGTTGTCCATCTTGATTCCGAAGTGGTAGAACACGAAGATTAAAACCAGAAGGCCCAATGCAAAAAAGCTTCCAGCAACAATGAAGGGGATGTAGGGAACTAGAGGCTTGTCCTCCTTTCTCTTCCTCATGCTCGTGGTGTAAACAGATGACTTCTTGATTATCTGTGTAGGGTGTAGCATTGTCGAGCTGTCGTTTTGCTGGGAATCCTCTACGCTTGATTCCTTCTGTGGTGAGCTTAGCCTGGTGTTAGCACTGAAACGTTTGATGGGAAAAGTATCATTGTTTTGCAGATGAGACTTAGGTTCCTCCGTAGTGGTCATTGAAGCTTTCGTGGTCAGCTGGTGTGATCCACAACCGGTCAGCTTGTTGGACACGTCTGATAAAGACAGCCCGTTCAGTTGACTTGGACTGTGACAGAATGTGCGGTTCCGGTTGGGAACAAGAAAATAGGCTGCACACGCATTCCAACAGCGCGCATTGTTTCTCCCCTCACAGGCCTGTAAACACGCCATCTTGTCAATCAGCCAGGAGAGGTCACAGTCACAGTGAAAGGGGTTTCCCGCGATAGAGGTCAAGCTCTCTTGTGGCCATCCCAGTTCGTACTGAGAGAACGACGTTAGTTTGTTGAAACTTACATCAAGGTATTCCAGTTTCGGCAGGTGTTCAATGACGATGTCCATCTGCACGTGTCTTAGTTTGTTTCTATCTAGATTTAGACGACGCAAAACTGGCAGAGCACGAAACGACGTCCAGGAAAACCACTCCATGCAGTTCCAGCCAAGGTCCAGTATTTCCAATAGCGGTAGTTGTGGCAGGTAGGTTATGTTTCTGATGTTATTTAATCTGGCAGTAAGTCTTGCAACGTTGGACGGTATGTCATCAGGAATCGTTTTAAGGTTTTGACGATCACAATCAAGTGAAGTCCCATGCAACAATTCCTGCTGTTGTATTTTACATTTAGCCGGCAGACAAAAACAACCAGGCCACACACATCCAAACAAAACGAGCAGCAACAGTCCACCTACTTTCATATTGAACAGGTGGTCTTCTGTCTCTGTCCGTTTCTATGACTTCACTATAAACAGAAACTAAAATATACGTTTCCAAGTTTACCTGTTGTCGTGTCTAAAACTGTTAAGAACAGTACACGTGGTAGTGAAACTGAGTCCACTAACTTTCAAACTTAAGAGGTGGTCCTCCGTCTCTGTCTAGAAATTAAAATATACCTTTCCAATTTTGCCTGTTGTCGTGTTTGGAACTGTATAGAACAGCACCCGACAACAGTACATGCGGTAGTGAAATTAAACGCCTTCTGTCTGAACAAGCGATATTGGTGTCATATGGATCAATATGCATACGGTGATGACGCTTTATTCATATTCATGTCCACTTCCATTTTTGGTATATGGCGATTGTTTTGGTGTAGTTTTAGTCTGTTTGAATATCAAAATGAAAATAAGATTAATTAGTTTATTTCTTGTTTGGTACTTCTTACAGTTTACAGAGAATTGGCTACATTATCTGTGAAATTAGACTAGTTCGTATCCTTTTTTTTTGTTTTTACACTTAATACGGCTACATCACACACTGCATTGACAAAATAGGACAGGATTCACGAGTAGAATATACATAGTCATAAGCAAAAGGACAGACAATATTCTTTACTCTTTTCTTGGAAAATTGACTTTCACTCTTACCTTAAGGCCAATCTAGATAGAAGTCTAAAAACAAGACGTTTTACAGATGAGTTCTCTGATTACAGTACGTGATGGTGTCTACAATGTAGTTAGATTTGTTTTGTAACCGGTCTGCAGCTTAGCATTTGAAAAGCAAAACAAAAATCTTTATGTCGTTCCTATTGAATTGAAAAGTCTTTCATACTACTTCTCTTCTGTAGGCCTATAAGATACAATTACCCAATGGTGACGTTACAAAATCATGTTTTCAGTCCTACGTTGCCATTAGATGGAGTCAGGTTGTGTTTTTTTTCAATCAGGTTCGTAGGGCCTGATGTTACCATCATGAAGATGAAGAGCTAACTGTAGCATAGAGATAACTGTAGCAGCATCTCTTCTCCCTAAGTCAGAAATGTATGGATCTCCCCAGACACGGGAATTTAAACGTCCTATCCGAGGGACGGCACTCATTTTCACCTAAGTAAAGTGAGGAAATTCGTGTAAAGAGCCTTTCCCAAGGGCACGAGATCGGCAACACAGCAGCCGGATTAGAACCCGCGACCTCTCGGTCTCGAGGCAAACACGGACCCACTGCGCTACGCGGTCCCACACAGGTTAACCCTCTAACACTCGAGGGGGGGGGTGTCTGTTGTGTCCAAAAACCCCAGGCGTGTGGACCCCAGGCGTAAATTGTGGAGTAGTTACGATCTTTGGAAGATGTGACAATAGCAAATTGTCATTGTCATTTCTTATCTTTAATAAAAGAAAATGTGATGAATTGTATACTATTGCGCGGAAATATTGCATCGTAATATATAATATTTATATACTTGAGGCTTTCCCAAATTAGATCATTATCGTTATATTACAGTCGATGACTCAAGACGTGAAGTCAGGATACAAATACATTTTTTTGTAAATTATGCACACCAAAAGAGTGCTTTTGAGCCACATGAAACCGATGGGTCTAACTGTTCTTTACGTTGTCCTTTTAAATCAATTTCCTAGCGAAATCAAACGCCATATATAGATCTGTGTAGTACTAGCTAAACACATTTTACGTCCATGCACATGGGTATAGGTACAGATACGGATCTGTAAATGTAACTTAACCCTTGTAGTGCTGCGCCCAACATATGTTGGGAAGAATATGTTGGTCCCAATGACTGCGCCCAACAAATCTTGGGAAGGCGCTATTTTTTTTTTTTTAGAAAGCTGACCTAGCACCAGCCGATGTTTCTTTCCGGTGTACTCGCGTTAGCTTGCATGACCTCGGAAGGGGTCAGGGGTCAACGTACTGTTACGTAATTACGTCATGCATCTTCCCAGATGCTTTTGCGTGTTTGGTTCATTCAAGATGGCGCCGTCGTCTGCACGAGTAGTTCAGCACCAGGGACGGTCTAGGGCTATAAACTTACTTGCAGTGATATCTGGGACATTCTTTTCCATAGATGTAGCTCTGATGTTGTCAGCATTTGTCAGGAATACTGTAGATTTGATAATGTAACATTGTACATGGTTCACATACTATAATACAAAAAAGGTTTTGAAAATAACTTATTTTATTGATTTATTGCCTTATCTATCATTATAGCTAACTTCAGGTAAAATTCGCAAAACATCTTTAAAAGTCTAGACTGCCACGCTAATCATATATATATATATATATATATATATATACATCCTAAACCTGCGGCTGCCACTCTAATCCTGTATTACATTGGCTTACAGGCTTTCTTTGAACGCAGCTGTTTTGTGGAGTTTCCAATCATCTTCTACTACAAACCACGTAGATGAAAACAGTTGAAGGGGGATATGTACTAAGCTTCTGTCTTAGATGGTTCACTTCTCAGATTTGGGTCACGCGTTGCGATTGGTTGCCTAATCTACACCGGTTACTTGATAGGTCTATCTACCGGGTTCTACGAATCCCCTTCTCCCTTACAACCACGATTCAAAGGGAAAATACCAGACAGTAGTTGACGAGCCCTGCAGCAACACAGCTAGGACGGCACAACATCGCCGTGTGTACTGATTCATGAAGAGTTTGATCTGGCTGTACCATTCACAGTCAGTCCCTGATTCAGCACCATAGAACAGTCCGTTTCTGTTCAGTTATTCTGAGACAATGGAATGCGACCAGAAAATTTTGGCAGATCAGGTATTTGTGAAGTGGTTATTTTAAATCTACTCATTTAATTTAGAGATTTTCGATAACCGTGTTATAACTGGGAAGGGGCCAAAGTAACAAGCATAACACTTTATACTTAGTACATTTCAACAACATGATGGTCTAGACGAGAAGAATGCATAGCCGGACACAAACGGCTGCGACAAGACGATATGGTCTGTCCTGCATTTTCTTCCTGTATTTCCTTCAATATAATTATAAGTCATCCCTAGAACTAGAAACATTCTTGTGTGATCCAGAATTGCAAACATGCCTACAATCATAGCAACATGAAGACCGGTGAAAGAAATTTAATTTTACTACAGAAATCAAACTCTTCTGCCCTAAATACTTCTCTTCACAAATATGAGCAACACTATTGGAATGATACCTTTTTTAAGTTATGTAGACCAATCCGAGATGTTTCTGTCTTTGTGTAGAATGCAAGGTGGGGAAAGCTGCATTTTACCATTGACCATCGTTCCGACCACACTGTACTGCAAGGTAAGCAGCAATAGAAGCATGTACCTTCCTTTAAATTGAGCAGTTGAGAACAGAAGCTGATAAATGAGATGGTGGCATTCTGACTGCTTTTGGACGAAGGACAAGTCTTTACCTATTTCTAGTATTATAGCATTGGACCTGTGCTATAGGTTTGGACCTGTATTGTAGTTTTTGACCTGTGTTGTAGTTTTAGATCTGTTGTAGTCGCAGGTCTGTGTTGTAGTCGTGGGCCTGTGTTGAAGTCGTGGGCCTGCGTTGTAGTCTTTGGTCTGTTTTAGTCTTGGGCCTATATTGTAGTCTCAGCCTGTTATAGTATTGGGCATGCATGTGTCGTAGTCTTGGCCCGTTTTAGCCTTGGGCATGTTTGGCGTGTACCGAAGTCTTGGGCCTGCGTTAAAGTCTTGGGCCGGTGTTGTAGTTTTGGACGTAAAGATATTTCTCTGTGTCGATAACTTTCTGGCCACATTATACCCATAAATGAAAATCAACACGAGGCATACAAAAGGTATAATTTTGTTTCGGGGGTGACAACCCTGCAGCAGAAAACTGAAAAGAGGGCTGCATAGATCTTGCTTTTTTATATCCAAGTAAATAGCTCAAACTATACAGAAGTGCATAAAAATATGCTTCTGTGGACTCCCTAATATGCTACTGAGTTAGCTTTCTATATCTAATTTCATAAAAATGATAATGCAGATTGTGATCATTTTTGTCATTCTGGTAGAATGTGCAAGTTTAGACTCCTCCACATGTTTCCCCGGGTGCACCAATACAAAGTCATGGTCATCTTGCATTCCTTCCGGCATGCCTGTGCGCCCTGCTGGCTGGAATGATGCTTGTCTCTTATGCACTGCACAGTCGAACCAACAACAATATCTAAAGTTACCGCTAACTGTACAGAACACCTCTCAAACATGCCTCCCTTACACTACACGGGTCGGGGTTAGGGGGTTTATATTTGGGACACTCTCAGCTCACAAACTACGACCACTTCCGCGGTCAACTGTACATATTCTAGCTTTACATGAATGTGGAATCACAGATTTGGAACCAGACGTCTTGGCTGCGTTTCACGAGTTAACCTCTTTACACCTTGACTTCAACAAGTTGACTCACGTCAGGCGAACTTGGTTTGACAGGTTAAAGTTTCCAGAGGGGCTACACACTATGTCTTTGGCACACAACAATATAAGTAACATAGATTCTAAATGTTTCGAAAAGCTTGTCGAATTGAAGGTGTTGCTGCTTGACAATAACTCACTACAAAGTATACAGCCATCTTGGTTTCACGGGCTGACACGTTTAAGCCAACTGTCTTTGAAATCGAATTCTATCAAAAGCATAATGGCACCGATGCCACTGCTTACCCTCCTAGACTTGAGCAGAAATGCACTGACGTGTTTGTCCAGAGAAAATGTGAAGGGGATACAAAGAGTTCAGGAGCTGAGTGTTAGTGGAAATGCATCTCTAGTTGTCTATGATTCTACTACTTTTGCGATGCATTGGCATGTTGATTATCATTACTATCGCTATGTTGGACATCGCATTTCAGTAAAGGTCGATACAGCCCTTTTCTGTATAACCGGTTCTCCACTGAAACGATATAACATCCGGATGCAACACGATTACCTCGCACAGCTAGTTCGGCAAAATGTAGCCCCAAACAGACAGTGCAGGCTACTAGACATTCGGTTAACTCCGGGAAACCAGACCAAGCATCGTCTACCAGCTGTGATTATATCAAATAACACAGAATCAGACAAACATGCCACAAACATGACTAGTTTGTGCAAGCAAGCTTGGGAAGACGTAGGCTTAGTGAAGCTTGCTTTAGGTGAAGACTTTACCCTGAAGATTGTTCCGATGGATATTGATGAGTCGTGCAAACCCAAGATTGTTGCTGTAGTTCTATTAGATCTGATCTCCAGTAAAAACAGGAGCCAATGGCAAGATAATGACCACATCAGAAGTACCAGTATGTCTGGACATGGAGAAATGATGAATGTGACATGTGTTTTCAACTCTGGGAAGAAGACATTCAGACAAGTCTTCGCTGTACCAATGTCAAGTGCTCCTGACGGTTCTGTTTGTGAAGATAAGACAAGCACTGTGCCTAACTCTCCAAAAGGCGCCTTGTGTACAGACGGAACAAAGGTTCAGACCACAGAAAAGACCAAGACAACCAAGATTGAGTCCCACTACACGAGCCCTGCCAGAAGTAAGAATGTGACAAAGCAGTTGGAAAAGAGCAAATACCAAACGTTCGGTTTCATGATCGCAATGTCATCCTTACTCAGTGTACTTCTGATAGCAGCCTTTATAAAGTGTAATATCAGCATGAGACGCTATTGTTTGCGAGACGACCAAGCGGCTCAGGCTGCAGGTGGTTTACAGGGACCCCTTCAGGGTATCATCCCACTGAATCACTTCATGATAGACGGATCAAACGTCATCCAAAATTCGACAGCCTCAGCCTCAGAAACAGATAGAGCCACAGATAGCATGCCACATCCTTGCAATGAGCCGCAAAACAATGAAATTCCAGACGAGTACTCGCAAAACGCTTTGCCGGAGACTCCCCATGACTACTGGCTGATTCCCGACAGCTACTTTGACTACGAGAACACACAATTGGCATCAATTCTCCAATACTGGGAGATCCCTGATGAGTACTACAACTATGAAAATACCACAGCACGACCTCTGTCATTCCCTCTGACACAACAGCTGTCTCCGCCGTCCGACGAAGAAGAAGACGTGACAACGTTCTACGCTGCTACAGCTGAGGTGGCCCTTCCTTCATCAACCAGGCTGGGTGGCAAACATCCATCCTACAGCATGGGATCTCAGCAAGGCTCACAGAATCACGTAATACGTGTTCCTCAAAGGAAAGCAAGGATGCGATTATGTGGAACTATGCCACCAATCAGAACGACAAACACCAAATTGTATGGCAGACCTGTAGCAAGGTACAGGGCCCAAGATATGGCGTTAGTTGCTAAGTATAACAGAACACCAGTGGCTAAAACAGAACCAACAACTTTATATAAAAACTCGTCAGTGGTGACCAAATGGCAGTCTAACTTTAAGTACTGGGCTATATACAAGCCCGACACTGTAAAGAACGAAAAACATAGAAAGGATCATTCCTTATCAATATACAAGAATGGTAACAAAGACCACGTTCGGAGATCAAAACGCTGGAGCATGAATGTATCTACGTTGAATTTAGATAAGTCCAATAACAAAGCAATTAATCGTCGCCAGAGTATCTAACCAATACTTGCAGTGTCCATCAAATCAGATAATAGCTGACTTAAGCTTTTGGCCTGTGTCTATCATTGTTCAGGGTAGATGCAGCACCATCCCAACCCTACACCTTTATGTACCTTCCTTGCCTAAGAGCTAAAAGACCTTCCTCACCTCCTTCTGTCCTATACACACCCTTCGCCCTCTTCTTATGACTTCCATGATGACGTCCACATTCCTCTTCCAAAGTTTAGGCTTACAATTCACCAGCGCTGTGGCCATGGCTTGCTGTTTTAGGCATTCTATAAAAAATGGACTTGCGTGACCGGACTTCCGATCGCTGTACCGAATCTTTGTTGCTATATGTTACCTCAAAAACTGAATTAAGTGGTGCTGACTACAAAAGTCAGCTCCAGTCATGAAAAGAGACGAGGGGGGGATACAAACTGAGCCACGTTTGGGACGGCATTCTTGCTGCTGCAGCGCCACCTACATCGGCTATAAATAGCAGCAAGATACAGACCCAGTCATTCTAACCCTGGTGATGATGTCTGATAGACAGTCTGATAGATATCGAAACATTGGAAGTGAGTACAATTCTGGTAGTGTTTTTGAAAATGTATGAGCATTTCTCCAACCTGATGAAACTATTTACGGATAATCCAAATACAACTTCTTGATTTCCTCCTGAAATCCAAAATTATTTTTTACTTGGTAAATATACATTTTAACAATGTGATGATCCAGACGAAAACAAAATATTCATGGCTGGAGGATAGTAGACACAAACGGCTGAGATAAAAAGATATTGTCTCTCCTACATAACATTCAATATAAGTGTCGTAGTGCGTGACCAAGAATTACAATTCATGCTTACAACCATGTACAAAGTTTAACGCAACGTGTAAAAGAAATTCAATCTTACTACGGGAATTTAAGGCGTTTTGCACTAAATACCACTTAATACTTTCTGCCTGTCAGATGATGATGATGATGTGGTTACTTTTGTTACCTTCAAAATCTTCGCAGCATCCCCG
>NC_049996.1:4569454-4628822 GCF_000003815.2 Branchiostoma floridae
AATGTACAGCATATATTTGCTTATCTTTTTGCAGCTGCAGTTTGTAGACTTTACAGCCTGAGGGTGGTTGAAAACTTTTTTTTTCAAACGACCAAAAATCGATTTGCGCGCAGATGCCATCCTTATAACCAAATCAACCAGGTCTAATCATCAGCATAATGAGAGCACATGATATATAAACATCGTCATATAACAACCTTATACACAACCATTTCTTATGCACACATGTTCATTTGATGACATCACCTACAGAGGCTGATATTGATGATAAAAACATGCAATACCTTATTGAAATCTACATGATCACGATCATAAATACCTATTGGAACCTCAGATATTATCATGTTAGTAATGCCTTCTTTGGCTCAACATCACAATGTATAGTAATATACTAAATATATAATTGAACACATCATATAAAGTCCTCATACTCATCATTACTTAATACCTTATATGCATATAATAAGCATGTTCAGTATACCGCATTAAACCCAATTAGCCATGTTTAGTAATGTATCATCTACACCATCACCTGTGGGTAATACCACAAGAAAACAATCCTTTATCATCTCACTGGAACCTATTATAGACTAGCCACACAAGTAATATTTACACTCGGTCTTGGATTTACCAGCTGATGGGGTTTCCTCTTAACCTCGAATCGGTGTAACTTTTATGAAAGGGAATAAATGAATGAATCAGTCAAACAATAGAATGAATACATCATTGAATAACATATTGAATGAAACATTTAATGAAATACTGAATGAATGAATGATTCAATAAATGGATGCACGAATGATTGAATGAATGAATGAATGATTGAATGAGTGAACGAGTGCATGAGTGAATGAATCAGTCAAAAAATAGAATGAATACATGATTGAATAAAAGATTGAATGAAACATTGAATGAAACATTTAATGAAATATTGAAGAATGAAGAATGAATGAATGAATGAATGGATGATTGAACGAATGAATGAATCAATGAGTGAACGAGTAAATGAGTGAATGAAAGCACCCGTGGTTTTGGTAACACCATATGTTAATCAGATGACGTTATAGCTAGTGACGTGTATCATCAGTCAGGCGGAGTCCAGATGGTACACTGACTGAAGACACACGTCATTAACAATGAAGTCATCTCATTAGCATATAACATTACCAAACCCACTGGCGATGAATTAATGAATATTTATTATACACCAAGCCGGTATAGTCTTGAAAGGCACACTAAGTAGGAAGATTCATATTAATATTCTCATGTCATGTAAGGTCAGGAGAAGAAAAGCCTTCAAGCACAATGGAGAAACAGTGAATAATTTCATTCCGTTTTTAGGCCATTATTAGACAAAAAGAAGACTTAAGTGTAATTTTTATTCCTCTTAGACTCCGTTGCAGTCTTCGAATGGGTGTTTGTTATGGGGGGGGGGGGGGCGTTGGTTGGTTCGCGATTTTCAACGTTGGCTGGGCTCTCTTGTGCCGGGAAAGGGAGTTTGCCGAGGGAGGGAGTATGCTGTGAAAGGGAGTTTGCCGTGATAGCGATTTTCTCCCATGCCGAAGACTGCGCTCAGTCGGCGTCTTGGTAATTGGTAAAGGAAAATACACGGGGGAAAATCGCGAACCAACGCCCCCCCCCCCCTCCAATAAAACCACCCCCGTTCGAAGACTGCAACGGAGGCTAGATTCCTCTGTCGTCTTATTACAGCTAAATGGCCTTAAATGCGCTAAGGGGTTGCATTGGGCATATGCCCATAGGATTGATTTCTATAACAGTTTTGGTACATGTTACTTCAAAATAAAACCAGATATGTAAAACCGGAAACTGGCCAATACCCTGGATACAGTCACTTATTCTAACATTACCTGAGAAGGGGAACCTTCCTACCACTCTGTGAAAACCACAGAACAATCAGCCTTACAATTAGACATGCTAGTAAGGTACTGTAAATGCATTTAAGTTTGCGGGGATTTAATTTCCCGTTAGCGGGATAAAGGACTTTTCGCGTTGGTTTTAAGTTTGCGGTGGCACCATGTACGGTAGTCTCTTAATGTCATGGAAAAATGTACGCGGTGGTTTTAAGTTCGCGATGGAGTGGTTACCGCGAAAAACGCGACCATTAATCCACCGCGAACATTTCTGAATTTACAGTACATCCTCCTCCGCAGGGACATCCAACAGCCAAACTGCCTGTCTGGATGTACCCTGCTCTTTCAACCGTCACCCTTAGTTCCTGACCGACCTGCTTATAAATATTAATGAGGTTACCCTTATACATGCGAGACAGCTTTTGAAAACGGAAAGCCTATTCTCTGATTGGCTGACAGCTGGTTTGGGGGGGGGGACGTCCACAGGAACTAAGAGTGACGGTTAAAAGAGCAGGGCTCATCCAGACAGGCAGTTTAACTGTTGGATGTCCCTGCGTAGGAGGATGGTAAGGTAATGCTGATGGTTATCTTAAACAGATTGGAACCTCAGGCCAAGGCTCCCGTAGTTGAAGGAGCACCGAAGATCAGATTTTCAACTCAAGAGTCCTCGTTGAGAAGTAACCCCAGCACCAACAAAGTCTGTACCATGTATTTGTTGACTATGAAAAGGGCCGCGTTCGGCCGGGTTTGGTATGGAGTTTTGTGGGCAGCTATGAAGAGGTACAACATTGTACCAAAGCTGACTAACTGCGTCCAACAGTTGCACGAAAAGTCCAGTAGTGCAGTAAGTTTTGGTTAGGGCGCAGTAGGAGGACGATATATGTAAACGGGGCCAGCCCGTTTAGACTAAGATGTTTGGTATCCTAGGCTAGAGTGACAGTAATTAGCTAATGTGCCTAGCAACGCCCGGACTCCTCTCAGTACTCTGATATCCTCCGTCAGCTGGCCGAAGAAGGCCCATTGTGGGAGATCGGATAACCACTGCAATTAAGCTAGCCGGCACCGGCCGCAGAGGTCAAATACCAGGGTTAATAGCATAAGGGTTAAGGAACTTTGTGAATAACGGACAAACGCACGCAGAACTTGTTACCAAAAGTGTTAGGATAACTATTGAATGTTGACTATGTGACCGACGTTGTTGACTAATACTAGTAGTAGCGCTAGTCTCGACTTTGACTTAAGATGGCCCAACATTGTAACTCGACCGGAGCCGTTTGATTGACACCTTCGCCTGGGATCCCACGTCCGATATCTCGGTCACTGTGAATGGAATGTACGGAGTCCCGGACCGGCTGGAAGATGAGTTGATGTATAGCTTAGTAACCACGCCGGATCCCTAGTTACCGACCGATGATGTAACCGACATAGAAAACTCCAATGTTAGCGAAACTACGGGGCGTTTCCCGTTCGAAACATGACAGAATTGTTGTGAGAAGTTGTACTCATAGTTTAGGATAGCAATGGCGACTGACAGAAGTCGGATTCGAATGTTAAGAAGATTTCTTTGTGATGTACGGTGTTCTAGAGTGTCAGAATACCTGTTGCTCCTTCCCTCTCTCAGAGTTGGTACAGTCCATAAAGTTTGACAGCTGCATTCGAACTTGCAGTATAAAGTTTTGGCCGGTTGTGCCCAAGCAGTTCCGAGGGGTGGATAGCCCGAAGGTTGACCGAGTGAGAAGTTCACGACCCATCCGGTCTGACCCTCAGGTGAAGCCTCCGAGGAGCTTTTTAATATGAAATTTACTGGTTTTCTTACGCTTTGCCATTCAATGTCACTTGAGTTCCGGACTTTTGAGAAGTTATTAGTCCACATTTACATGTTTCCTGGGCCAATCAGATTCCAAAGATTCGCATAAGATTAGCCGTATTTGGTCTTGGCCCAACCCAAAATTTAGAAGATAAAAAGGAGACACTCGATTCGGAGAGTGCAGTTTCGTGCCGTGGCAGCAGTTTCGTGTCGTGGCAGCAGTTTCGTGCCGTGGCAGTTTCGTGCCGTGGCAGTTTCGTGCCGTAGCAGTCGTTTCGTGCCGAGAAAGGTAGCGGCCTCGGGCCGTGGCAGTTTTGCCACGTGCCGAAAGAAGTTGTGGAAAGATCTGGAAAGTTTGGACTTCAGTGACAGAAAGTAGGATCTGGACTTTGCCAACTGAGAGTGAAGAGTACTTCTGATTGTTACCACCGACGGCCATCACCAGTTGAGTTGTGAATAAAGTCGATCTCGAGAGAACTTGAACTTCGCCTTGCCTCAATCACTTCGGACATCATAGCAGGGTCCAAGCTAAGTCTTGGCACTCTCACATCTGGCGCTGCGAGCAAGGACGAAGAAGTCGCAGAGAAACCGGGGAAATCCATTGGATTCCAAGTTCAAGGCGGACAATAGGAAGGACAACGGAACAAGGCGTGCTGGAGGGAACAGACGCAGCGAAGCCCAATGGTCAAGACCGAAGTGGACTGGAGGTGGGTAGTACTGTTGTTTGGGGAGCAGAGCCGCGTTGCACAGTCTTAGCCCGGTCCTATAGCCTAGTAAATGAATAGGCACGTTTGTAGACAGGTTGTATTCATGTTTAGGTAGCGTTGTGTGTGGTTTAGATTATGTGTTAGTGTTAAATCTGTGGTTTTAAGGATATAGCTTGGATGACAGGGGTAGACAGGTTCTTTGAACCAGCACTGAAGAATAGCTCATGTTGATAAACCCGAGCGGAGCACTATTGATCGCGGTCGCCCCGGGTAACGCGAGTGACATTTTGTTGGCCCTTGCTATTGCGGCACGACGCCAGTACCACATCCTAATTCAAGGACAGGTAGTAAATTTTCTGGGTGCTCTATTCCGCGTGATCTGGTGCGCTCACCCGTTTGAGGTAGAGGACATAGGGAACAGGTTAGCCGAGAGGGGGACGTATTGCTTAAAATATTTTCTGCGAAGGTCGGAGACGCCCCAGTCACGTGGTCGTTCGTTGGGTCATTGCCACTCCTACTGAGACCGTTGCCCGTGCTGAGAAACACGAGTCCGGGGGACCACAAACGAAGCAGCTATTATAATAGGGAAAAACGGCGGAAAACCAAGTAGAAATTCGCGTATATGGACATAAACGGAAATATGTCAGTCGGTCTTGGGGACGCCAGGGCCGAGCTAGCAGGGATACGGGAGGAGATGAGGTCACAGTTAGGGGCAGAGGGGGAGACCCCCAGGGTAGCCCCGGGGTTGTTCGCAACGAGTACGCGAAACAGGCCCGACGTGTCCGGGAGGAGGCCCCGGGTAAGGGACCCTTTATACACACCAGATATGGGACCCTTGCCACCATATGGATACCTGCCCCGCACCCCGTCTAACTCCCCTCCCCCACTTCGCAGACGTCGGTCCAGAACTCCGTCTCCGCCCCGGAACCGTTGTTCCACGTCTTGCCTGTCGAATGGCCAGCCCACGATAGTGGTGCACACGGATCGGAAACTGCCAAAATTCTCGGGGGCCGGCTCAACCCTTTCATTTGAAGACTGGTTAGATGAAGTAGAGGGGGCCTTGAACACCTGGGGGGGGTACGCCCGAACAGAGGGCTCGCCTGATCTGGACGAATCTAGAGGGGGAGGCGAAGCAGGAAGTTAGCGTTCTGGAGCCACAGGAACGGGGGGACCCCCAGAAGATTTTAGACACGTTAAAGAGGGCATTCAAAGACACAGTTTCGGCCAATATTATTATGGGTAGGTTCTACAGTCAGAGGCAGGGGCCAGACGAGACAGTGCGGGCATATGCGGTACAGCTGCGGACCCTGATGCGCCGGGCCCGTAGACAGGACCCCCAAATTTGCGCTGACCCCGACAAGGCGCTCCGCGACCAGTTTGTCGAGGGGCTCAAAGATAAAGACGTAAGGCTAGAACTCCTGCGCCGAGTCCGTCGACATGAGACCCTCACGTTTGCGGAGGTGAAAGAGGAAGCTCTCGAGCTAGTGGAGGCAAACACCCGAGTGCGAGGTGTACAGGTGCGCGGTGCGAGCGCGGCTGAAGCTATAGATCAAGACGCGTCGGGCACCGCCACCTTGTTGCCAGCACCCGGGGGCGCCTCTCCAGACGCCATCTCGCTGATGCGTCAAGTAGAGGAACTCCGGCGGGAACGACATGGGCTTTTAGAGCAAAACCACTATTTGTCCAGGGTAGCGGGTACTTTGTGTAGCGAAATAGAGAATTTGAGGGGTCGATCTCAAGCCCAGGCCGGGCCCCGCCAGTCAGGTGGGCCGAATCCGCGAAGCCAATCGGGCAGTAGAAATAATAACGGGTATCGCTCCTCCGGCCGGAACCCCCGGCGCGGATTCACGGCGGACCGTAGGCCTATATGCTACTCGTGTAATGAGGAGGGGCACATGAGTCGCAACTGTCCCCAGGTAGACGCGCCTCCAGCGGCCGGGCACCAGTCTAACCCATTGACTCCGCCCAACTCAGATCGGCTCAATGGCACCCGCGATTCAGGGCCGGGGTCACTAAACTGGCAGGCTCCGCCAGCGGGGGGCGACTCGCGGAGACAATAGCTTCTTCTTCTTATGAACTAAGGGAAGAAACCAAGCCCCTGAAGTTTAGTAGCTCCTGTAGGAGTAGTATGTTTAGTTCTGCCGTTAGGGGGGAAGGGCACACGAGAGCTAATTTAGCCCAGCGAACAATAGGGGGTAGTCTAGAAGTTGATGTAAAGTTTGATGGTGAAGGTGTCCGCTGTTTGCTTGACACCGGGTCCCAAGTAACGTTGATGACGCGGAGTTGCTTTGAAAGTAAGTTTGGAGTTAGGGGGGAGAAACTAAAGACAGACTCGTCTTGGCTTAGATTGACGGCAATGAACGGCCTGCCGATCAAATTGGTAGGGTGTGCCGAAATGGATATTCAAATTATGGGGCGCGATTTGCCTAAACTGGGGGTTCTGATAGTGGAGGATAACCCATCTTGGACTTTGCCTGCCATTGTTGGTATGAATGTGATCAGTTCTTGTAGGTCCGTCATAGCTGAAGCCATCGAGCGGCCAGACCCAGAGCAGATAGAACAGGCTACGGCCTGGTCTCGCGCCCTTAAAGTAGAGGATAAGTTTCAACGCTTTACAATAGCTGATGATGGAAGAGTAGGGTCTGCCTGGGCTCCACACAGGGAGAGGTTGGTTGTCCCCGCGGGGCATGAGATGGTAATATTCTGTAGGGCTCGGACAGGTCCGAACGGGGTCCCGTACACCGTGTTAGTCGAGCCACCGGAAGCGGGCACCCTCCCAAAACCTATTGTAGTGGCGCGAGCGTACGCCGAGGTGAGACATGGCCGGGTGCCAGTAAGAGTAGCTAATGTAGCGGAACATGACGTAATCTTAGGCCACCGGGCCAGACTGGGGGAACTCTATGTAGTCGAAAAGGTCCCTGAACAGGAAGTAGAACTAGACGTCGACTCGACCGGAGATCTAGAGGCCCATGTAAGGGTAGTTACCAGCGAATCGAACGGAGATAGTCGACCGGGGGCTGACGAAGGGGACTCACTTCCCGTAGACGTAGATGTCGATCTCACCAACTTGACGGAAGAACAGGCACAGAAGCTACGAGCTCTCTTAACGAAACATAAGAGCACCTTTTCTAAGGACAAGAACGATTTTGGCAGGACTAACGTAGTAACACACAGAATTCCAACAGGGGACGCCCCTCCGACTCGGGAGCCGTACCGCCGGATACCCCCGGCCATGTATAAAGAAGTGAAGGCTCATATCGAAATGATGTTAGAACAAGACGTGATAAGACAGAGTTCGAGCCCATGGGCTTCTCCAATAGTTCTTGTTCGGAAGAAAGATGGCGGGTTGAGGTTTTGTGTAGATTATAGGAAGCTAAACGCGCGAACGCATAGAGACGCCTTCCCTCTTCCCCGAATCGAAGAAAGCCTAGATGCCCTTGGGGGGGCCCGCCTGTTCTCTACACTAGATTTGGCCGCTGGTTACTGGCAGGTAGAGATTGACGAGGCAGACAGGGAGAAGACTGCATTTTCATGTCCCCTGGGACTGTTCGAGTTCACTAGAATGGCGTTTGGTCTCCAGGGAGCTCCCTCCACTTTCCAACGCCTTATGCAGCGTTGCCTAGGCGACCAGAATTTAGAAATTCTGTTGATTTATTTGGATGACATAATCGTCTTTTCCAAGGATGTAGACGAACATCTGGATAGGCTGGATGTGGTTTTCTCTCGCCTGGGGCAGTATGGGCTGAAGCTCCGGCCGGATAAATGCCATTTGTTCCGCTCGTCAGTCAAGTACCTGGGACACATAGTGAGCGAAGGGGGAGTGGCCACGGACCCAGACAAGACCGCCGCACTCCGGGACTGGCCGGTCCCGACCACGGTGCGGCAGGTTAGACAGTTTTTAGGGTTTGCCTCCTACTACAGACGATTCGTAGAGTCATTTGGAAAAATTGCAGGTCCGTTGCATGAGCTAGTGAGGAAGGACCAGCCGTTTGCCTGGACTCCGGCATGTCAAGCCGCATTTGATACTTTGAGGGAGAAGTTGATGTCCGCGCCCCTGTTGGCATACCCTGATTACTCCCTGCCGTTTATATTGTACACTGACGCGAGCAATCAGGGTCTCGGGGCCGTGTTAGCTCAGGAACAGGATGGGGTCGAGCGGGTGATTGCTTACGCTAGCAGGGGGCTCCGACAGGCGGAACGGAATTGGGACAATTATAGTTCGTTCAAACTGGAACTACTGGCCTTAAAGTGGGCAGTGACGGAGAAGTTCAAGGAACATTTGTATGGTAACGAAGTGACTATCTATACCGATAATAATCCGCTAGCACACCTACAGACAGCCGTGTTAGGTGCAGTAGAACAACGATGGGTAGCTCGCTTGGCCAATTATAAGTTCACCATAAAGTATCGCCCGGGGAAGTCGAATGCAAACGCTGACGCCTTGTCGCGCATGCCCGGCCAGGTAGCTAGAGTAGGGGCGCTGATAGCCGAGGAAGTCGGGGAAGAGGAAGGGACGAACTGGTCGGCGTTGTTACAGCAGAAGAGTGAGACCAAGGTCAAGGGAACCCCGCCGGGACCCGAGTGGTTGGGTTATACCCAGGGGGGAATGGGTGCCCTACAACGAGAAGACCCTGTCCTGGAACGAGTCATACGGTATGTAATTAAGGGGCCGAGACCCAGCAATAAAGAGCTAGCCAAGGAGACCGCAGAAGTAGGTCGTGTGCTGAGGCAATGGAACCGCCTCCACATACACGAGGGTATGTTGTGTCGGGAATTCTGGGGTCAAGGGCACGCTAACAGTTTTCGGCAGGTCGTCCTCCCCGCCGCGTTGCGCAGGGATGCGTTTGAGTCAGTACATACGCGTCATGGTCACCTGGGGATACCCAAAACGTTGGGATTAGCCCACCAGAGATTCTTCTGGGCAGGCATGGACGCAGATCTGGCCACCTGGGTCAGGACCTGCGAGAGGTGTTGTTTGCGTAAGTCCCCGGTCCCAAATGTGAGGCCACCCTTGGTGAACATCCGAGTCACAGCCCCCTTAGAACTCGTCGCGATGGATTATTTAACTGTAGAGAAATCGTCGAGCGGGTACGAGAATATCCTAGTGATAACGGACCACTTCACTAAGTACTCAGTCGCGATACCCACCAAGAACCAGACCGCCGTGACCACAGCCAAGGCTTTGTGGCGACACTTTATCCTCCCCTACGGGTTCCCTAGGAGACTGCATTCGGACCAGGGCGCGAATTTCCAATCGGAAACCATCCGTGAGCTATGCAAATTGTATGGAGCAGAGAAGGTCTCAACAACCCCGTATCATCCCCAAGGGAATGGACAGACAGAGAGACTAAATCGCACCCTTCTAGATTTGCTAGGAACTCTAGAGGCCGATAAGAAGCGCCGCTGGCCCGACTATATCGCTGAACTAGTGCACGCCTACAATAATGCCCCGCATAGTAGTACTGGCTACAGTCCCTATTACCTGATGTTTGGGCGACACGCGAGGTTGCCAATAGATCTGACCCAGGGGATAGAGCCCGAATTCGAGGAAGGAGAGTCTAGTGTAGATGACTGGGTCCGAGAGCATCACGAGCGCTATCGATACGCCTACGCCCAAGCTCAACGGCGCCTAGACGGGGCCGCCGCCGCGCGTAAACGCATCTACGACAGGACTGCCAGGGAGGCACCGTTGCTTCCCGGGGAACGTGTGCTAGTTAAGAATAAGAAGTGTAGAGGACGCAAGAAGATACAAGATAGGTGGGAACGGATCCCTTATATCGTCCGAAAGCGGCCAGACCCAGACATCCCAGTATATGTAGTAGAACCGGAACGGGGAAGTGGGCCCCCACGAAAGTTACATCGGGATATGATGATCCCTTGTCTGTTCGGGCCGACGAAGAGAGACAGGTCTAGAGTCGCACGGGGACCCAGCAACAGGGCGAGCTCTCGGCGAGGTTGTCCCAGCATAGCTGAAGAGCCGACCGAACAGTCTGAGGGCGGCCACTCCGAATCTTTTGATGTGTATACCTTCCCCCGCTATCTGTTTCAGAATGAGACGGACGAGTCACTGGGTAGTGTCGAGCCAGTACAGGCTCCGACGTTTGTGACTGAACCCAGCCCCGCAGGTAGTTCCACAAGGGAAGGGACAGAGGGCCCTGAGATCGATTTAAATGAGGCCCGAACAGACGCACCGTCAGCGGACGGGGAAGAAAATGACCCGTCTTTGGAACAAACGGCCGAATCGGCAGAGGAAGACCCGAATTCGCCAGAACCTGAACCGGTTGACCTCCCTAGATACCCCGTCCGCACGAACAGAGGCAGACCCCCAAACTGGTATGGAAACCCGATCTTACTGGGGGCGCGTGCCACTTATTGTCGGGCTACCCAGGCTGTTGCCCGGGCGCTAAACGGTTTTCGCTTGTCTCCTTTTCTGGGTTGAAAGAATAGTTGATGAGATGGATCATGGAACGATTAAGGACATACGAGTAACGGAAACCCCTTTTGATGTTAACGTGAATAGGAGAGGAATTCAGAAGCAAGGTAGAGGCTCGTCTTGCATTTAGTCGCAGTGATTGATGGAGATGGCTCGCCGCCTTCTGTCAACACCAGTGCCTGAAGGTGCTGCCAGACGGATAGAGATGGAGCATTGCAGGTTGCTTCATCTATAGTTAGGGACAGCAGACGTAGATGACTGCGTTATTGCATTAAGTCGGCGAATCCGCGTTTGGAGGCGGGAATTAGGCAAGTTGTGTCGCCCAGGATAATAGTGATTAGCACGGGTTAGATACCCCAGGTGTCCCCCAGGCCGCTGTTCCGTTCGCGACCCCTGACCGACTCGGTAGGTCAACCCAGCTAGTGTTACGTGGAAGTATCCCAATCCGGACTCGTGTAGATTGGCCGGGTGCTCTGCGGGCAGTAAGGGGAGGGGCAGTGTGGTCCGACAGGTCACGCTGGGATGATTGAAAATGACCACGAGCGGTGGTGTAATTGAAATGTTGAAAGTTGACAGTCGCCCCACCATGGCGTTTGGTCCGCCGCTGTTGCTCATGGGTGGACGTACCAAATCGGTCACCACCCGCCGTAAGGAAGTTGTGCAACCCATCACCTAAACAGGCGGGATGCAAACTGACTAACTAGCGGTGGCAGCGACGGCCAGGCGGGGGTTCGAGGTTCTGTCCCTTAGAAGTTGTTAGATAGACGCGTGGTCCCATAGACGGGGCGCGTCCGGAAATTCTTTTTGAACTTGAGAGAAGATGAAACCTTTAGTTTATTTGTGACTTTTGTCCTTCCGGAACACCTGATCTGCTATCTCGCTGCTCGGGGGTGAGTACACCAGACTTAGGGTCCACTCGCAGTGCTCAGTTGTGTAACCCAAAACCCAAACGGGCGGGGTACAGGCGAAACACGTCGTAGTAGCAAGGGCAGTTAGGTGAGGACTTGGGTCACAAAAGAATGGCCAACAGACACGTTGACCCAGAAGAGGGGTGCGTGGAGAAGGTAGTATAAGATACGAATAATCTGACGCACTCGAGGAAGCTGAGCATAATTGAGATGCTCCAATACCCGGAAGACTCGATGAATGTGTTCCGCCGGGCGAATTGTGCAGTAAGGAAACCTAGAAAATAACTAAGTGAAGAAAATACTAATGAACGGTACTCCGTCCTTATCTAGAACAGAAGAGAAAGACTCGAAAGACAGTGGAGATAGGTTAAGAACTAAAGATAGAAACTATTAAGGTCAGGATGTTATGAGATACGTTACGTAGACAGCACGACAAGTGAAAAGAAAAAATTGTGACGGAGAGCGCGGGGAGATATTTCTCGGGCGGAATTTTGCAATTACCATTGGTCACTACCACTGGTTGCTTTTTCTACCCTTCTTATACGAATAGAGGGAGGAAAGGATAAGGTTAGGAGCAGAATTGGTAAAAGATTACGTGTTATGAAGGATTAAAATAGAGGACCGGGTTGGGGCGTGTGTATGCGTGTGTTCTGTTTCTCCCGCTGCAGGGCTGCCAACCACCGGTCCAGACGACCGAACAAGGATCGCCGACGACGGCTGGGCATTGGAAGTTCCTCCTACCCCCTACAAGGTCCGTAAGCTGACCATCCCGCTAGGTCTCAACTGTCTGTGGTGAAGTAGACTGCTGTGGCAGATGGGCGCCCTCCGACACCGTGTGCTGACGTGGGCGTGAAGGAGACTAAGAGGAATGCTGATTTCTCGGACAATGACTAGTCTCGTTTGGACGCAGTTCCGACCATGGAAAGACGAGGACGTCAATCATGTGATGAAGTCCGGGGACGTCAACAGCCTGCTGCTGTCGTAAGCGATGGGGTTTCGTGGAACATTGATACATCATCATTTCTATTCCTCCCCGCGTCCGCCTTCGGGCCGTCTCCCAGCGATCTCTCGCCGGACACTTTCTCCACTGTGGTGCTTCCCGACGATATGGAACCGCCGGAAAATCCGCTTCTCTGCTTCTCCCCGCTCCAGTCCTTAGGCGAGACTCCTTACGCCACCGAACTTTTCCGTATTGGCGTAACCGTTCTACCGCCGACAACCTTCCCAGTCTGCCATGGTACCAGTCTGTCTCCGGAGCTGCCACCAACGTTCGTCGTGAATCGTTAGCTTCGCGTCGGTGGAATTCCCCCTGGATGGACATCTTATAGAGACCAACCCCGCCAGAACGGTCGAAACGGGGTATGATCTTGTTCTCGGAGAACTAGTGAGGACGCAGAGCCCATGGATTACGTAGCTGAACCCATGGATTACGTAGCTGAACACTGTTCCTGACGTAATGAACGCTATTCCTGACAAGGATCCCGTCATGAACGTTGAACCTGTGCAGAGTACTCGAGGCCTGGAGACGACGAGAGACAGCCTCCGAAAACGAACTGTGAAACAAAAAGACATTCCGTGACGTAACCAATAGGGTAAGGTTAAGATAGGATAGGGTAGGGTTAAGATAGGATTAAGGTAAGGATAGGAAATGTGTAAGCGATATATGTGTTTTGACACGCGGTCAATGACCGAGACGAAGTAGTAATGACTAGATTTGTGATGTGATGGTAACAAGCGAAGCGTGCGGTAGTCCTGATAGGATAGTTAATAGTCGGGTAATCGGGTCAGGATGGGTGGCCCCAAGGAGGTAGCGTCCTTGCCTTGATGAAAGCGCTGAGTTAATGCCCAAGGAGAGGTGAGGGGTTTAGATAAGTTATAGCCGGGGAGCTCCCGCTAGGCTCGCAGTAGACCCTTGGAGAAGGTCACCGGGGTGGTTGTACACAGCACCCACTGTTGTGTTTGCAGTACGAATTGTTATTGTAGCGGGTCAGTGCCACTTTGCCCTGGTAGAGGCGATTACAAAATAATTAGCGGTTTGTTGCAGTCCCAGTTCCGGATGATGTTGTTTCTCTCGGGGCTCCCTTACGCAAAATTATTTCTAACAAAGCGAATGGAGAACTCCTGTAATAGAATTCTCCATTTGTGCCAATGTCGGCGCCCGTAACCGTTAGGAGTGCTTCAGTTCATACCCTTTAGGAACTGCAGCACTTGTTGTTCTTCCGCCCATTCTAGAGGCAAACGTGATATCGAAAGGTTCGAATCATCGAAGGTTGCCATGTCTGGGTCACTGAACCCCAGCCACAGCGGAAGGAAATAAATGAATCTGTCTCATACAAATTTTCCAGGTTCAGCAGCACGACTGTTCGACCCTATTTGAGTGTTCCAACGAAATCCGCTAGTTATTCTGGCCAGCTTGAGTCCTTTTTGTCCTGTCCATGACGTTGACAGTTTGTTTGGATGTTTTACAGCAACCATTAGTCACATCTCCTTTGGTATGTGTGTCCTTGGAGGCAAGTGCGGTCTCAAGCTGCACCTTCTTCCTCTTTCGTGATGTTTTCTACAGCAAGGGTCAGTTATAGGACGAATGTTTTAAGCCCTTTATGAACTGTACCTCTGCCGCTCCTGCATACGTTAGGCAATTGATACAGGCAGTGACACGTGGTTCGACGTCGTCACCCCTGACACCAGAAAGTCACGCCCGAATGGCTGACTCGTACCGCATGTCTGGTGTCCCGTCTACTGGTCGTGGAGATCAACCTGTTAAGTTAAGAGGTGTTGATGTAGAAGTATTTCTCTGTCTGAGAAAACGACAATCTCCGTAGTTAATTGTCGCTAAGGGTGGTCCAGGTGAATTTAGTAAATGAGTAGTTACTGAAGTCCGAGTTTTCGACTGGTACCTACGGCCACACCCGTAGCCGTTGGAAGTGCTAGCGGCGATATAGCGGAGAATGGTTGTTCTCCTTGTACCTCCTGTCTGGTGTACCGTCCTTCTCGAGAGAACCCCACGGGGTCATCCCCGCAAAGCTTTTGCACGAATGAGTGTAATGGCAGCAGTGACAGTACGTTTATTGCAGAGATCCTTTTCTGTTTGAGAAAACGACAGCCTCCAC
This sequence comes from Branchiostoma floridae, assembly GCF_000003815.2. Lineage (NCBI taxonomy): Eukaryota > Metazoa > Chordata > Leptocardii > Amphioxiformes > Branchiostomatidae > Branchiostoma > Branchiostoma floridae. The sequence continues at coordinate 4,584,291 of NC_049996.1, forward strand.
AGTTTATTGCCATTCGGAGGTGAAGAAACAATAGAGACACAGGGGGTAGGAAAAGGATGTACTGATGCCAGAGTGTGCGTTCCGAATAAGATAGTTAAGGAGAGGCATTGCAAGGGGTAGCAGATATTGGATGTGCCTTGATAATCGGTACCCATTTGTCCCCCGAAAGTAACGTCCGCTACGCCGGGGACGGCGCAGGTTTTAAGTGGGGGGGTGTAAACGGGGCCAGCCCGTTTAGACTAAGATGTTTGGTATCCTAGGCTAGAGTGACAGTAATTAGCTAATGTGCCTAGCAACGCCCGGACTCCTCTCAGTACTCTGATATCCTCCGTCAGCTGGCCGAAGAAGGCCCATTGTGGGAGATCGGATAACCACTGCAATTAAGCTAGCCGGCACCGGCCGCAGAGGTCAAATACCAGGGTTAATAGCATAAGGGTTAAGGAACTTTGTGAATAACGGACAAACGCACGCAGAACTTGTTACCAAAAGTGTTAGGATAACTATTGAATGTTGACTATGTGACCGACGTTGTTGACTAATACTAGTAGTAGCGCTAGTCTCGACTTTGACTTAAGATGGCCCAACATTGTAACTCGACCGGAGCCGTTTGATTGACACCTTCGCCTGGGATCCCACGTCCGATATCTCGGTCACTGTGAATGGAATGTACGGAGTCCCGGACCGGCTGGAAGATGAGTTGATGTATAGCTTAGTAACCACGCCGGATCCCTAGTTACCGACCGATGATGTAACCGACATAGAAAACTCCAATGTTAGCGAAACTACGGGGCGTTTCCCGTTCGAAACATGACAGAATTGTTGTGAGAAGTTGTACTCATAGTTTAGGATAGCAATGGCGACTGACAGAAGTCGGATTCGAATGTTAAGAAGATTTCTTTGTGATGTACGGTGTTCTAGAGTGTCAGAATACCTGTTGCTCCTTCCCTCTCTCAGAGTTGGTACAGTCCATAAAGTTTGACAGCTGCATTCGAACTTGCAGTATAAAGTTTTGGCCGGTTGTGCCCAAGCAGTTCTGAGGGGTGGATAGCCCGAAGGTTGACCGAGTGAGAAGTTCACGACCCATCCGGTCTGACCCTCAGGTGAAGCCTCCGAGGAGCTTTTTAATATGAAATTTACTGGTTTTCTTACGCTTTGCCATTCAATGTCACTTGAGTTCCGGACTTTTGAGAAGTTATTAGTCCACATTTACATGTTTCCTGGGCCAATCAGATTCCAAAGATTCGCATAAGATTAGCCGTATTTGGTCTTGGCCCAACCCAAAATTTAGAAGATAAAAAGGAGACACTCGATTCGGAGAGTGCAGTTTCGTGCCGTGGCAGCAGTTTCGTGTCGTGGCAGCAGTTTCGTGCCGTGGCAGTTTCGTGCCGTGGCAGTTTCGTGCCGTAGCAGTCGTTTCGTGCCGAGAAAGGTAGCGGCCTCGGGCCGTGGCAGTTTTGCCACGTGCCGAAAGAAGTTGTGGAAAGATCTGGAAAGTTTGGACTTCAGTGACAGAAAGTAGGATCTGGACTTTGCCAACTGAGAGTGAAGAGTACTTCTGATTGTTACCACCGACGGCCATCACCAGTTGAGTTGTGAATAAAGTCGATCTCGAGAGAACTTGAACTTCGCCTTGCCTCAATCACTTCGGACATCATAGCAGGGTCCAAGCTAAGTCTTGGCACTCTCACATATAGATTGGCTGACAGGAGGGGACGCAGAACTGGCCTAGTGGAACCATCAGACACTACCTCTTGGAAGCGTCGATGAAGGTTAGACATCCAGGTGATAAGATATGCCAAACAGCAGGAAACATGGCATGTAGGTCAGTGCTGAAAAAGCCAGTTAAAGCCATACCAATTTAATTCATTGGTTCACGGATTCGCTCGCTCCTATTTTTTGGAAAATAAAATAAAAATTACCACTTAGCAAATTTTTACCATTAATGAAACCATTCACCAACTTTCTGGTGTAGCAAATTGGCATTTATAGTATAAGCTCCTTAAAATGTGGGTATTATTATTGCAGTTATATTTTTCATTCATGACGAATGGGACAAACATAAAAACTGACACTACTTTTGTAATTTTCAACAAACAGGTGCTGTTACTGTACAGTTTTGAACTAGTTTTTGCCTTGCCGCGCCAGCGGCATGGCCTTGTGGACACTATTTTCTTGGTTGGTTCAATGGTTCAATGGTTCAATGGTTCAAGCAATGTTAACCCAGCCCTTCCAAAGGCCCTTCCCAGTTCTCTTTCTCGAGGACAAACTTACGGCTTAGGCGACCAACAGTACATCCCCGTCAATCTTTATACCTCCCTTTTACGCATTTGATAACAGTTGTGGTCGGTACTGAAAGCCTCTTAACATCTGGTTACATCGAATGAATGAAGCGTTTGTATGGTGATATTTCAAATCCATTGAAGTAAATATATAATCAAGTGAATTATCTCGCATAATAATTTGCATTACCTATTCATAAAGATGAAATAAATGCCTAATTAGACCAATGCATTGCATGTGAATATATAAGTAGGCAATGACGTCATCGAAACGTCTCAAGAACGTTTGACTAGGTATTTCAACGCTACCACGAAAACCCTCTGCCGTACGGCAATCCGTAAATTTACTACCATCTTCCCACACCCGCGGTACAAAAACTATCCGGTTCTAGAGGCAAATTTACCCATCAAAATAAAGGATATAAGTTTCTCTTTCTTGTGATGTGTTTCTTTTGCTTGAAAATTGTTTAAAACGCCAGAAATTTGCCGGTGAAAACGGCGCGCCGTAAGCGGGGAGGCCGGGGCTTCGGATCGTGGTTCCACACTTCGGCTGTTTTGATGTCATCGGCAAGTTTCTAGCATTCACGAAGGCGAAGCGCCGAGCTGTTTTCCCCGACGATCGCCCCGATTTGGCCGGGCGGCGATCCAAACGCGCCAAATTTTGGGCCGCGTGCCCCTCAGAAACGGAGGATATGTGACTGAAGCGGCACAAATAGAACCTTTTTTGACGCTATGGATGAAGAATTTCAAGGTAAAATACTTGACACAATTTGTAGTGTTTGGGGGAGGGGGGCATGTTGAAGAAAATGTGCTTTTGAACAATTTTTTCTCAAGTCAATCCCAGCAATATAATTTCTATGCAGTGTTTCTTTATCCATGTTTTAGTCATGAAACTTACATGTATGTAAAATGTTTCTTAGTAATTTTTTATTCTTAGTTTATTGCTTTCTTTAGCATATTTTACATATGGATCATTGATTGGCCTGTTGTGTACTACTAGTATTTATTTTCACTTGTTGAACTTGAGGCACCATGGTAACTTGAGGTACCTATGCCCAATTTTTAAGAAAATCTCAATTGTATTTTCAATGTCATCGTTACTGTTGGTGTGAATCATCCCTTGCCTCGTTCCAAGACTAAAATACCATTTTGTATTTTTTTCACTTGTTGAACTTGAGGCACCGTGCCCCCTGATATGGGTCAGCCGGGTAACCTATGCCCAAATTTTTCAAAACACTAATGGCATTTTTGTTAACGTGAAAAATGTGTGCAACCAGATTGTGTATTCTTTGTCAGATTGTGCCAAGGGTTTTTCTGGTGTAGCAAAAATCATAAATATGTACTTACCTGCAATATTATACTCTTGTCTCTACTATCAGCCAGGTTCCTACCGACCGGGCGAGGTTGTCGCAGTTGGTACTGAGGTTCAGTCGCAGAAGATGGCTCAGAAACAGTGACACTTACCTCCTTCCATCTTGTTGCAGGTATTTATATACTTAATCAATGATAATAAGTTAATCTATTCCTTACCCCAACTTGCCTTTCTTTCTTTATTGAATTCTTCATTTCATTATTGGATCATTCTGAATCTTTCGTCACAAGAAAGAAAGAAGTCATAAGTCATAAGAAAGATGATGATGTAGATGAACATCAGACGTGGTACTGGAGTAGGTCGTCATCCCCTCAGATGGAAGAACATTATCACCATGATGGTAGACATGTTAATCATGAAACTCAAATAATTTTGTTTTTCAGGTGGAGTGTAGATTGCACCAAGTACCAGATGTAGCTGATATAAGACCGGAGAGCGGAGCGGAGATATTGAATGGTAGAGGTCAACCATAATGTTGACAAGTTGTGCAGCCAGTGCTATTAGCATTAAGTTTGTTAAAGAATACTGTTGCTACCAGTAACCACAGAAAATGATAAGTAAGCCTGTTTTTTTTGTAAAAAGTAGTTTACATTGCATTATACTATTTATAGTATTGATTAAATAAGGAGAAGTTCATGTACCTGCAAGTACATCAAAGAAATCTGTGTCGATTGTATGTATCCTGAAGACTGAGCCTTTGACCTTGAAAAATGTTGAACTTGTCCTAATAAATTTAGTGTTTACACAATGTCTACCTATTGATATTTTATCTCTTATTAGTACAAACATCTGTCTTCTATATTTTATTACAAATGTATTTAAGTGTAAAGTTGTACTGTTGATACAGTATAACATCATGGCTCAACATGAAAATAATGCGACATATTCACACACTTACCTTTCACCTTGACCAAGTTGACCTTGTTATAAGGCAATTAATATTGCTGATATTCTATAGATGTGACATTGTTGGTAATATAAGATACCATAATGTTGTGTACATTGCAAAAGTATATGAAGTATGATATTTAATCTTCTACAATGCGACTCAACTGGTGCAAAAAACACCATTGACTGTAACCCAAAATGTGTACTTTTAAACCCAAATCTACTTATTTCTTAAAGAATAAGGTAAGATGACAATTATTGTGTGAAAGGACACCAGTGGGTGCTGCATACATCGACCCTGTGTAAAAGCATAATAAAATGCCATGAATGTTCAGAACTCTGTGGAGTGATTCTATGTAGTACATATTACGGGGAAATAAGATAAAACAAGCTTTGCAGCCTTTACTTACCTTTTCATCACCCCTCAAAAAAGGTATTTTTTTATTCTCATCGTTTTTCGCGCAGCAGGCCATATCTTAGGGTAGGTTTTGGCAAATTTGTGGAGCCATATCTCAGCAACCCTTCAAGCTATTCGCTTCATCTAAAAAGCATTTTACTCCTCTTGGTTAGCTCTTTCAGAAACAGTAAAAACAGTCATTGTATTGTGTTTTTGCCAAGGCACAGCATTTTGCCTTGCCGGGCTTGAAATTCTGACCTACTTTTTCCTGACGATATCCCTAACACGCGGCAAGGCACAACTTTTTTTAAAAAGATTTCTTGTTTCCTATGGTATTGTCTTACCATAGGAACTATCCTAACATGATTTACATTTGTGTAACTTTTTGCATATGATCCTAACGATTTAGTGGTTAAACCAGTTTTTCTAGATAGCTGTACTGGTTTTGAATTGTTCTGACTAGTTCATTCTGCTTTTGCTGAAGAAGAGTGATGGATGTCACTCGAAACGTCCGGAAGTAAATATCCGATTTTTATCCAGTTGTAGAAATTGAATTGTATTTGAATATTGCTTACCTGGATGTCTAACCTTCATAAACGTATCAAGGATCAATTTGGCAAGATTTGCCTGGACTCAGTACGTGAACTAGAGAACACCGGCAGGAAGATTGCAGACTTCAGGAACCACCAGCGTTTCAACCTACGTTGTCTCAAAGAAGGAATCACCCCGGTAAGCTTTCATCTCAAAACTCCCATCAAAGGCCACAAGGCAAGTAAGATCATCCACAACGTAGAAAAGAAATTGATCAACGAAAGAGTGCGACAGGTCAACTTCCAGCTGGACTGCCTGAAGGCGAAACAAAAGGACATCCAGAATTCACTTGAAACAGCGCCTACCGGCCGACATCTACAACGAAGTCCAAGACTTCACAAACCGTGGTCAACTCGCTCAACACAACAAAGGCAAGACCAGACAACAGAACAAGTTTGACAGGCTACTGCAGAAGAACAACAGAAGCAGAGCGGACAGCGACCCCAACTGGAGAAGCTCCGAGACTGCGACATCAAATAAGCCTGACGAAAGGTGGGTCAAAAACCTAAGCAGCCACACACTATCTGAACCGGAGAAATTACTACTATCCAAGGGACTCAATTTTGCTGTCACACCCCAACGTATCCCCACTGTTGACATAATCACAGAGACGGAATCAGCCATTCGCCGTGCCCGTCTGCCACACAAACAGGCCGAAGCCCTGCGCACCAAAGTTGCCACCACACTAAAAGTGTCCAAACCACCTGCAAACAACATTACTCAAGAAGAACAAGCTGCGCTCAAAGCCCTCTCTACCAACAAAGACATCATAATTCTCCCAGCAGACAAAGGTAGATGTACTGTTGTTCTGGACAGAGAACAATACGACAGTAAAGTACAGGACCTTTTGTCAGACAACAACACCTACCTACCCCTAAAGAAAGACCCCACTCCCACCTTTAAGGCGAAAATCACAGCTGCATTGAAAGAGCTACAGGACAAGAAAGCCATCGACAGAAAGACCTACCTGAAGATCTATCCGACCGGAGAACAGCCGCCAGCCTTCTATGGACTTCCTAACATCCACAAGAAGGAGGTACCACTGCGTCCAATTGTATCTAGCGTAGGATCCGTGACCTATGAACTGTCCAGATTTCTCGTTGATATCATAGGACCGTTAGTGGGCAAGTCGGAACACCACATCAAGAACAGTGCAGACTTTGTTAACAAGATAAAGGACATCCGGGTTGAGGAAGACGAGATAATCATCTCCTACGACGTGTGTTCCCTCTTCACCTCCATACCGCCAAAGAGAGCAGTTGCGGTGGTAAGGGATTTCCTCGAATCCGACACCACCCTGGGAGAGAGAACCAGCTTATCCTCCAAACAAATCTGTGATCTCTTAGAGCTCTGCCTGGGGTGCACATACTTCGTCTACAATGGACAGTACTACCAACAGTTATATGGATGCGCTATGGGTTCTCCAGTATCCCCTATAGTTGTCAACTTGTACATGGAGAGATTTGAGACAGAAGCCCTGAGCACGTTCGCCGACACTCCGCCCGCCAACTGGTTCCGGTGTGACAGCGATCTCGCCCCCCCGTGATCTCTCCCCCCCGGGGGCGAAATCACTAGCGATCTCGCCCCCCCAGGGCGAAATCGCTAGCGATCTCGCCCTCCCCGGCTAGTGATCTCGCCCCCCTACCTCGCCCCCCTTTAGCGATTTCGCCCCCCCCAAAAAAAGACGGGTTTACATGACATTTTAGAAGTTGATTGGTATAAATCGCAAAATGCAGTTTCAGAATGATATAAGTAAACGAGTTTGATACATAACTCCATTCATAGTATCAATAGTAACGTAATTACATGGTAATAAGATTGTTGAACTTGTTTCAGACAAGGAGGGTTGGGTCCCTTGTATTCCCATTATTGCATACCTGAGTCTTGACATAAGATGTATTTCATTGTATTCACCTGTCCTCAAACAACCTATATATCTCCAATATGAAGTCTCTACCATGAAGTGACCACAAAAGAACTATGTAATGTCTTTATTAATTATGCAAATATTAGGTATTAATTAGAATAACGCACATTTTGGTATATGCACCTGGCCAAGGGATATCTTCACCTCCAACATGACTGTTTTTTCTAGTATTTAGGAACTGATGCATTTACCCGTGTTTCTTAAGACTGGTACTTTACCAGTGTTTGTGTAGCATTTAGCAACAGCTATATCAACTTGCGCGTAGATAGTGTTTATAATGAGAAACTATTATTCACGTGTGTTTTTGTTAGTGCTTTGGAAATGTTTCCAGCACAAGAAAGAAAACAGTGACAAATTGAAAACATATAGCTGACGTATTCCGTACCATAGACGGTGTTGATTTATACGTTCGCAGTAGCACCTGTTCGCAGTGCCACCTCAGCTGCAAAAATTGTCTTTTTCATTTCAATGTCATGTTTGCACCGAACAATATAGTATCGACTTTCGAGGTATAGCAGGCATCTTACGGTACGGTAATAAGGTGCCATAAGGTACCAGGTAACACACCATACACGTTACTCCCCAGGTGCAGTATAGTACCAGGTAGCGCACCTGTAATATGTAGTAACCAGCTGCTCTTGGGGGGGGGGGCGAAAACGCTAAAGGGGGGCGAAAACGCTAGATCGCCGGGGGGGCGAGATCGCTGTCACACCGGTATTTGGATGACGCCTTCTCCAGACTGAAGAAGACGAATGCAGACAAGTTCTTCCAACATATCAACCAAATAGACGACAACATCAAGTTCACATAGGAGATGAGCCAGAACAACACAGTACCCTTCCTGGACTCCAAAGTCATTGTAGAGGAAGACGGACTTATCAATGTAGATGTGTACCGGAAACCAACCCACACCGACCAACACCTGGCCTTCCAATCCCATCATCCCTTAGAGCAGAAACTGGGTGTGATCAAAACCCTGTTTCACAGAGCGGACACCATCATCACTTCAGAGGAAGCCAAATCCAACGAGCACCGACACCTTAAGGACGCCCTGAACAAGTGTGGCTACAGACAATGGTCTTTCAACAAAGCCCTGAAACCATCTCATAAGTCCAAGAAACCTTCCAACAGTAAGCCACTGGACAAGAAGAAGACGACAGTGAATGCCACAATACCGTACATCCAAGGAGTATCAGAGAGACTCCGGCGAATCCTACAGAACCTCAATATTGCTACCAACTTCAAACCCCACTCCATCCTCAGACAGAAGTTGGTCCATCCAAAGGACCGTGTGCAGAAAGGCACCAAGTCTGACGTCATCTACAGACTTAAGTGTGAAGGTCCACAGTGGAACGACACCTACATTGGAGAAACCATTCAACCACTGAAGGCAAGGTACAAACAACACTGCAGGGCTACAGCAAGTGGATACTCTTCTGCCATCTACCACCACACTCAACTACACCAAGGACATTCCTTCAGACTGGATACTACAGACATTCTTGACCGCGAACCACGGTGGTACGAACGGGGTGTCACGGAGGCCATCTACGAGCGGATCTACAACCCCACCTTAAACCGGAAGGGAGGACAGCGCGTAGAACTTTCCAGCACATGGGACCCCGCCTTGCACCACAAAGGACAATAGTTTTTTCCTATGGTATTGTCTGACCATAGGAACTATCCTAACATGATTTACTTTTTGTAACCTTTTGCATATGATCCTAACGATTTAGTGGTTAAACCAGTTTTTCTAGTTAGCTGTACTGGTATTGAATTGTTCTGTCTAGTTCATTCTGCTTTTGCTGAAGAAGAGTGATGGATGTCACTCGAAACGTCCGGAAGTAAATATCCGATTTTTATCCAGTTGTAGAGATTGAATTGTATTTGAATTAATGGTGTAGAATTTGATACTTCTAATGGTTTATAAATAATGATAACAGCATTCTACCATTATTTACCATTTTCTACCATTTTTTGTAAATGGTTCAGCGGGCTGGGAAGATAGCAATTCACACATCCTTGCAAAGTGTGGTTGGGTGCCATGCAACAATGGCCCACCACAAAGGATCCACCAGTGCCCAGCAGGGAAATCTAAAATTTACAAAATGATGCAACAATAAGGCATACTTTTATGGGGGCAATAAACTAATTTTACCATTTGGCAAAGTTTACAAATATTTGTAAATATTTGTAAATGTGAAATAATCCCACAGAGGTTTCACAATTATCGTAAATAAAGATATTTTTGTACAGTTACTTTCAAATATTTCTAAAATATTCGAAGGAATTCAAATAGATGAGTATTTTCTTAGTCAATGTTTTGAAAAGAATTCGATTATTGTGGCTTAGATATTCTTTTAATCAAAATGATTCAGACTAATTACAAATACCACCTAAAAACCCTCACGGTGACTTGGAATGGACTCAATGTCAACCGAATGACCTGAAATTCAACTTGATGGGTGCCTTGGATATATGGCCCTGGGACTTGTCACAATGACATCCTCAAAACATACGTAAGAGTTGGAATAAACGGTTATATCCAAGACGGTACAGGTTCGAAATACATATCACGTCTGATCAATACAGGAAACAAGTTCAAATCTAACCTTGACCTTATAACCCACATGGAAATAAAGTGATAACAGGTGTGAGTTTCTTGATATTTCTTGTGTAATGACATGCCTTAAGGAAGAGTAGCAACCGTAATGTTTTGACTGAAAGGCCCAAACCTGCCCTATATTAGGAGTTTAAACGACAAGATAGGAATTCTGTGTGATGCCTATTACTCAGTTATGTTCCGTTAAAGATTAGAAAAAGATGTCAGTACCTCTTCTGTTGTAGAAGTCATATCGCTCCGGCGGGTTGCTATCAGCCAATTTTACTCCAAGTGTGTCCTTACTGGCCATACTCAGATAACAGATACTGTCTTTGGTGTCATAATCAAACGACAGACAGGATCCAGCAGGAACAAGAGATGTTCCAGCTAAACACCGTTTGGCGCACTCTTCCACGCTTATGCCTGCTATCTGTTCATCGTTGTGGCCTGGTAGCCCTTTTTTGTCGTAATGGTCAAACCAGGACAGCGACGTCTTTGCTCCTGAAACAACATGGTTGGTCTGTCAAGCAAACGTATGATAAGAAGGTAAATATTCATCATAACGTTTATTGCGCAACAATTGTACAAGGTACAAAGCATGGCATCTACTGATACATAACTACAGTTCTATAAGGTTAATCTGCTTAATACTAGGGTGCATGGTATGGGATGAAAATGGCCTTTTACAATCATGAGAGGGATTGATAGCGTCTAGACATTCTATGATATATTTTCCTATGTATACCATACAGGGGTTGTCACATGTCATAATGTAACTAACGGAGGGTCCCCTAACTTAAGTTTATTATCTAAGTCCATTGAGGTAAATCCGGGTATGTAAGATGATAGCCTTGTGCACAATGAATTGCGTATAACAGAATGTTTGGGGCATACAATCCTAAAGTGATATTCATCTTCAATTTGCTCTGGACAGAATGAAAAAACCCTATGGTCGATAGGATATTTTTGGAATCTGCCAATTTCTATGCTTCATTTGTGAGTCAAATATGTCACCACCACGCAAAACTTCAACTGGACAGGATGACAGGGCAACTTTGTCACAAATAATATGTACGTTACGTTGATGGTGGAGCTACGTTGTATTTCACGTTTACTGCATTGCCAATGGGAACATATACTTCTAGTAAGTGTTTTACGTGAAATGTCGTCGCTGAATGGCGCGTGTTTATATTTGACGGAAGTTCTTCTGAAATTGCGACAGAGTTCGTCCTCTTGTTACCAGAGTTCAAGACCTCCAAAATGGTAGAAAAGGAGAATATTAGGCAATGGTATATGATCTAAGAACCCTGGTAGTGTTGCAGACAACGTATGTCGGGAAGCATATGTTTAAATACTGTTTAACTATAATGCTACTTTTTTATTGCTTCCTTCCAAATACCCTATAAAGTTATACATCATTACAAAGGTTAAGGTCTCTATTTTTCAAAACATGTAGCATAGTTAAACCAGGTTGTTTTGTAACAATGACAGTTCGCAACCGTCAGTTCGCCACAAGGCAAGTCTTTTCGCAACAGTGAATGAAAGCATGATTGCATGAATGAATGAGTGAATGAATGAATGAACGAATGAATGAAATGAAGGAAGGAAGGAATGAATGGATGAATGAATGACAATGAAGGAATGAAGAAATGAGTGAGTGAATGAATGCATGGTTGCATGAATGAATGAATGAATGATTGATTGAATGAATGAGTGAACGAGCGAATGAGTGAATTAATGCACCCGTGGGTTTGGTAACACCATATGTTAATCAGATGACGTTATACCTAGTGACGTGTATCATCAGTCAGGCGGAGTCCAGATGGTACACTGACTGAAGATCATGTCATTAGCATATAACATTACCAAACCCACTGGCGATAGCTGAATGAATATCTATCCTACACCAAGCCGGTAAGGTCTTGTAAGGCACATTAAGTAGGAAGATTCATATTAATATTCTCATGTCATGTAAGGTCAGGAGAAGAAAAGCCTTCAAGCACAGCCAATGTTGAAAATCGCAAACCAAAGCCCCCCCCCCCCCTGCAATAAAAACCACTGCCGTTCGAAGACTGCAACGGAGGCTAGATTCCTCTGTCGTCTTATTACAACTTAATGGCATTAAATGCGCTAAGGGGTTGCATTGGGCATATGCCCATAGGATTGATTTCAATAACAGTTTTGGTACATGTTACTTTAAAATAAAACCAGATATGTAAAACCGGAAACTGGCCAATACCCTGGATACAGTCACTTATTCTAACATTACCAGAGAAGGGGAACCTTCCTACCACTCTGTGAAAACCACAGAACAATCAGCCTTACAATTAGACATGCTACGAGTAGTAAGGTACTTAGTACATCCTCCTCCGCAGGGACATCCAACAGCCAAACTGCCTGTCTGGATGTACCCTGCTCTAAGGATGAACCCTTAGTTCCTGACCGATCTGCTTATAAACATTAATGAGGTTACCCTTATACATGCGAGACAGCTTTTGAAAACGGAAAGCCTATTCTCTGATTGGCTGACAGCTGGTTTGGGGGGGACGTCCACAGGAACTAAGAGTGACGGTTAAAAGAGCAGGGTTCATCCAGACAGGCGGTTTAACTGTTGGATGTCCCTGCGTAGGAGGATGGTAAGGTAATGCTGATGGTTATCTTAAACAGACTGAAACCTCAGGCCAAGGCTCCCGTAGTTGAAGGAGCACCGAAGATCAGATTTTCAACTCAAGAGTCCTCGATGAGAAGTAACCCCAGCACCAACAAAGTCTGTACCATGTATTTGTTGACTATGAAAAGGGCCGCGTTCGGCCGGGTTTGGCATGGCGTTTTGTGGGTAGCTATGAAGAGGTACAATATTGTACCAAAGCTGACTAACTGCGTCCAACAGTCTCACGAAAAGTCCAGTAGTGGAGTACGTTTTGGTTAAGGCGCAGTAGGAGGACGATATAGATTGGCTGGCAGGAGGGGACGCAGAACTGGCCTAGTGGAACCATCAGACACTACCTCCAGGAAGCGTCGATGAAGGTTAGACATCCAGGTGATAAGATATGCCAAACAGCAGGAAACATGGCATGTAGGTCAGTGCTGAAAAAGCCAGTTTAGGCCATACCAATTTAATTCATTGGTTCACGGATTCGCTCGCTCCTATTTTTTGGAAAATAAAATAGTAAATAAAAATTACCACTTAGCAAATTTTTACCATTAAGGTCTCATTGATGTATTACTCCGCAAGTGGGTACCCTAAAAGAGATCCAAGCAAAAAATGAGCGGCTGCACGGACGCATGTTTTTAGCGGTGAGAAATTCCCTTTTTGCCAGCGGAACTGATCTCAAAAGTTAGATTGGTGAAAGCTTATTTGTAACTGAAGAAATTAGCACGTAAAGTTTTGCAGCCGCGCGCTAGGTCGGAGGTACACAGTCGTGGGTTCTGAGTGGTGCGGTTGTACAATAGCAGCGAAAAAGTGCCTTTTGTGGGGATTGACTAATCGTAGTTTGTAATTGATATAAAAAAAGCTTACATTGGCAATTTTTTCCCACGATATAGGGTAAATGTGCTCGACATAGAATGAAAAATCTGCTGAAATTTCACGTAGCTTCATTATGAACGCGCCTATTTAAACCACGAATCAATACATAGAAGTCTATGGGAAGAAGAAACTCATCAATGAGACCTTAATGAAACCATTCACCAACTTTCTGGTGTAGTAAATTGGCATTTATATTATAATCTGCTTAAAATGTGGGTGTTATTATTGCAGTTATATTTTTCATTCATGACGAATGGGACAAACATAAAAACTGACAATACTTTTGTAATTTTCAACAAACAGGTGCTGTTACTGTACAGTAATAGCGTTTTTGTACTTTTTTTCAAGCTGAAAACGTTTCGTTCTTTATGTTTTGGATTAGCCCTTATCTTTACACGAACCATTGTACAATTTTCATTTTTATTTTTTTTTCGCCCTGTCGCTCCATAATTTTTATGAAAAAAAAACGTGAACCAAGAAATTAAATTGTTGCGGCCTTAATGACAAACAACGAGAAGTAAATGACAGGAAATATAGACTGAAGTAAACCAGAAACAGCTTCAGACAGTGGATCCATTCAAGTACATTGGCTCTATTATTAGAAGGACGTCTCTAAGACAGAAATTCTATCCCCAGCAGCACAGACTTCAGCAGCCATGGCAAGGCTGAGACACATCCGGAGGGACAGGGACATTAGTATGAAATGTAAGGTACGACTGTTGCAGGCGCTAGTTGTCTCCATTTTTCTGTATGCATGTGAAACCTGGACGTTGGCAGCCTGACTACGACGGAAAATCCTAGCAGTAGAGATGGGATGTTACCGAATACTACTAAATCTATCTTATCGTGTTCACATCACCGACACAGAAGTTAGAAACATTATCAAGGAAGCACCTCGAAGACCTTCTTAACCGTCAAGAGAAAGAGAGCGAAAAAGGTACGGCCACGTGACCAGAGGTAAAAACTTCCCCAGAGTGATCCTATAAGGAACAGTGACAAAGAACAGAAAAAAAGGCAGGCAGAAAAAGAAATGGGACGACAAGATTAAAGAGTGGACTGGCCTGTTTTTTTTTTCTTTTTTTGGCCAGCGCTCACGATAGGGAGAATTGGAGGGAGGCAGTGTGCTCAGCAAAGCGCCCTCACGACCACCCACCGGGTGAAGCGGCATGTGGTACTTCAAATGCTAAATTTAGTGACTCTTAGCTAGTTTCTCCCCGAAATGTACATTTGTTTGACTCCTTTGCCCTGATAGAGTCCATTCCAAGACACCGTGCGGATATTTGTTGCCATTGTTTGAAATTGATTTTAAAGTTTTGTAATTACATTGTAAGGACCACCTGACCAATGTGAACACTTTTTTCGTGGTCCCCTACATAATTTTTCCCATTGACACCTTCAGCACAAAGGATCCTGTCTATATTGCCCACCTGTCCACATAGACCAGACTTTGACGGCCCCTAAGACTAAGAGGTCACCTTGTGCAGTTTGGGCTGTAGCCTATTGTACTCTTGGATATAACAGATGTGAGCTGCCGGTACCATGGTAGGACATTTGTTACTTCAGGAATATTTTTAACACTGTTTCAACTTTATGAATATTTCCCTGGTTCTGTAAAACTTTGGAAATATTCATGGTGTGGAATTGGATACTTCTAATGGTTTCTAAATAATGATAACAGCATTCTACCATTATTTACCATTTTCTACCATTTTTTGTAAATGGTTCAGCGGGCTGAGAAGATAGCAATTCACACATCCTTGCAAAGTGTGGTTGGGTGCCATGCAACAATGGCCCACCACAAAGGATCCACCAGTGCCCAGCAGGGAAATCTAAAATTTACAGAATGATGCAACAATAAGGCATACTTTTAAGGGGGCAATAAGCTAATTTTACCATTTGGCAAAGTTTACAATTATTTGTAAATATTTGTAAATGTGAAATAATCCCACAGAGGTTTCAGAATTATCGTAAATAAAGATATTTTTGTACAGTTACTTTCAAAATATTTCTAAAATATTCGAAGGAATTCAAATAGATGAGTATTTTCTTAGTCATTGTTTTGAAAAGAATTCGATTATTGTGGCTTGGATATTCTTTTAATCAAAATGATTCAGACTAATTACAAATACCACCTAAAAACCCTCACGGTGACTTGGAATGGACTCAATGTCAACCAAATGACCTGAAATTCGACTTGATGGGTGCCTTGGATATATGGCCCTAGGACTTGTCACAATGACATCCTCAAAACATACGTAAGAGTTGGAATAAACGGTTATATCCAAGACGGTACAGGTTCGAAATACATATCACGTCTGATCAATACAGGAAACAAGTTCAAATCTAACCTTGACCTTATAACCCACATGGAAATAAAGTGATAACAGGTGTGAGTTTCTTGATAGTTCTTGTGTAATGACAATTGCCTTAAGGAAGAGTAGCAACAGTAACGTTTCGACTGAAAGGCCCAAACCTGCTCTATATTAGGAGTTTAAACGACAAGATAGGAATTCTGTGTGCCTATTACTCAGTTATGTTCAGTTCAAGATTAGAAAAAGATGTCAGTACCTCTTCTGTTGTAGTAGTCATATCGCTCCGGCGGGTTGCTATCAGCCAATTTTGCTCCAGGTGTGTCCTTACTGTCCTTACTCAGCATACAGATACTGTCTTTGGTGTCATAATCAAACGACAGACAGGATCCAACAGGAACAAGAGATGTTCCAGCTAAACACCGTTTGGCGCACTCTTCCACGCTTATGCCTGCTATCTCTTCATCGTTGTGGCCTGGTAGCCCTTTTTTGTCGTAATGGTCAAACCAGGACAGCGACGTCTTTGCTCCTGAAACAACATGGTTGGTCTGTCAAGCAAACGTATGATAAGAAGGTAAATATTCATCATAAAGTTATTGCGCAACAATTGTACAAGGTACAAAGCATGGCATCTACTGATACATAACTACAGTTCTATAAGGTTAATCTACTTAATACTAGGGTGCATGGTATGGGATGAAAATGGCCTTTTACAATCATGAGAGGGATTGATAGTGTCTAGACATTCTATGATATATTTTCCTATGTATACCTTACAGGGGTTGTCACATGTCATAATGTAACTAACGGAGGGTCCCCTAACTTAAATCTATTATCTAAGTCCATTGAGGTAAATCCAGGTATGTAAGATGATAGCCTTGTGTATAATGAATTGCGTATAACAGAATGTTTGGGGCATACAATCCTAAAGTGATAGTCATCTTCAATTTGCTCTGGACAGAATGAAAAAAAACCCTATGGTCGATAGGATATTTTTGGAATCTGCCAATTTCTATGCTTCATTTGTGAGTCAAATATGTCACCACCACGCAAAACTCCAACTGGAAAGGATGACAGGGCAACTTTGTCACAAATGATATGTACGTTACGTTGATGGTGGAGCTACGTTGTATTTCACGTTTACTGCATTGCCAATGGGAACATATACTTCTAGTAAGTGTTTTACGTGAAATGTCGTCGCTGAATGGCGCGTGTTTACATTTGACGAAAGTTCTTCTGAAATTGCGACAGAGTTCGTCCTCTTGTTACCAGAGTTCAAGACCTCCAAAATGGTAGAAAAGGAGAATATTTGGCGATGGTATATGATCTAAGAACCCTGGTAGTGCTGCAGCCAACGTTTGTCGGGAAGCATATGTTTAAATACTGTTTAACTATGCTACTTTTTTATTGCTTCCTTCCAAATACCCTTTAAAGTTATACATCATTACAAAGGTTAAGGTCTCTATTTTTCAAAACATGTAGCATAGTTAAAACAGGTTGTTTTGCAACAATGACAGTTCGCAACCGTCAGTTCGCCACAAGGCAAGTCTTTTCGCAACAGTGAATGAATGCATGATTGCATGAATGAATGAATGAATGAGTTAATGAGTAAATGAGTGAATGAAATGAAGGAAGGAATGAATGAATGAATGTTTGAATGAATGAAATGAAGGAAGGAATGAATGAATGGATGAATAAATGACAGAATGAAGGAATGAAGAAATGGGTGAGTGAATGAATGCATGGTTGCATGAATGAATGAATGATTGAATGAAAGAATGAATGAATGAATGAATGAATGAATGAATGAATCAATGAATGAATGAATCAATGAATGAATGAATCAATGAATGAATGAATCAATGACTGAACGGCCTTGGCTGGGAAGTTCTGGGAAGTTCTGTCTGACGACAACGCACCAGAGAGGAAAGAACAGAGAACAGAGAGCGGCAAGCGGTGTGGGAAGGAGAAGAAAGCAGACAGAAGTCACCACACAGAAGTGGCAGAGCAGTGTGGGAAGACAGTGAGATGCCACCTTCCCCCCACCGAGCCATGGAGGGCGATGAGTACACTGAAAATTCAGGGGTTTGGTTAGCAGGACTTGATGAACTATCTTTTAATGATGATGCAGAGACACCAAGACAAATTCTCATGCTTGTCAAAGCGCACATTGAAGGGCTAGACAGGGTTACGGCCAAGAGAAAACTGCTAGCTGCTAGCGACAACAATGGAGAAAACTTAATCACACAAGAGAGGATCTGCTGGCAGTGGCAAGGCGGGAGAGAACAGACTGTCCACCAGGCCAGCCCAGGAGACGTACGTATAGGGCGAACGCTGAACCAGTGGCAAACAGATTAGCCGACGACTGCTGGGTACTGTTCCAGTTTATTGAGGGTGAGAGAAACCTGTCAGATATCAAAATAATTTTTTCTGTCAACAACCAGGGGAACAATTTCCACAGCCCAGCAGTCACCAGGAGCAGAATTCTGAGTGCAGCACATAGTGACATAGACCAGGATCAAAATGTGGTTGCAAGAGTCTTGGCAGAGAATGCAACCCTGAGAGAGAGACTGAAGGAGGAAGGCAGAGAGATGAAAGAGATGATGAAAAGAGTGGAAAACAAGCTGAAGAACCAAGAAAACATAATTACAGATCTAACTGAGCAACACGACAAACAGGTACAGTGTCTGCAACAAGAACTGAAGTCTGTGATCGAGCAACACGATAGAAAAACAAGTAACCTGCAAAAAGAAATAACCCTTCTCAAAGAGCAGTTTAAAGTGCAAGAGACCACAACAGAAACCATGCAGTCCACGATACAGACGATCACTAATGACCTCCAGACTATACTCACACACAATGTGCACCTAAGCAAAGAGAATGGAAACAGTCAGAAAGAATGTGACCTTACCAAACATAGCAAGCACAGAATGGAGCCATCAGAGGGTGGTAACACGCAGGGGCACCGTACTAGCATCACCAGAGATGAGCTGAATAAGAGTAATCAGGGGCAAGAGACAGTTGTCAACAAAAGAAGCGAAGGGGACGAAAGCAAGGCTGAGCAGCCGGTGAAACAAGGGGCCATAGACACTTATCTAAAGCAAGTTAGGCAGGCCCAACAGAGACGAGACAGCTGTAATGCCTCTGAGGTGGGAAGCAAGATACAAGAGAGCCAAGAGAAAGCTCTACCAGAGAAAAGGGACAATATCACAACCCAGGCAGTAGGAGGGAAACATGACAGTACCAGCAACAGCATAATACAGCTAGATGCAACAAGTCCAATCAATCCAGTAGTGAGCGCAAAGACAAAAAGACAGTGGTATGGGGCAAACCAACATTCCACCCCAAGGAGAGAAAATGGACTAACCGAAAAACTGGTCAGCAACGGAGAAGATGTCCTAAAAGCACATCACCAAGAAGGAACATCCAATTCAAAAACCATCTTCATCGTGCAAAGCGGAGCAGCGAACCACCAGCCCAGGTCATATAAAGAAGCACTGCTCCACACACAGAAGAGTTCACAACAGAAGAGAAAGTCCAGTGACAGAACAAAGGGTCCTGGTCATTACAGGTATGATAAACACATTGGCACACATGAGAGGGAGAGAAATGCCAAGCCTGGAGACGAGAGTACAGACTTTTCAGACTTTGTTAGCGTAGCAAGAACCAGATTGAAGAGGAGAAGATTTTTCCTAGGCTACATGAAGAAAACAGAACCTAGGAAACTACAGGATATGATATACAAATATGCACAAAGACGGGAAGTACATCTATCCTTCGTGAGGGTTATGTCAAGCAGACAGAAAGACTTAGCCTTTGCAAGAATAAATGTCATTGAGCACCAAGCTGACATGGTAGTGAAAGAAAAGTTCTGGCCAGAAGGCATTAAGTGCAGACTATGGTTATCAGAAAGGAGGTACAAGAACAAGGGAGATGACCAGGAGCCGAGCAGTGAAAAACCCTGACCGCAACCAGAACCCCAGAGCCCAGTCCTTGTGTACATTCCCTACACTACACCAACAAGTAACCAGAAGAATACAAAGACAACTGTCAGTTGCCTGCTACAATACTAGGGGACTAGTGACAGCAATACCTTTTATCAGGAATCACTTAGCACATATAGACATAATAGCAATAACAGAGCACTGGCTCTTTGAAGAATCACTCCCAGAGTTGGACAGAGTTTTGGACAGCCACAGGGGCTGGGGCAGAGCTGACAGTAGACTACAAGATCATAAAGGAGGACACTGGAGGAGAGGTCAGGGTGGAGTGGCACTGTTATGGAAAGAATCAATAGATTATGCAGTTTGCAAATTGAATGATGGCAACGACAGAATCATAGGAGTGCGGATAGGGCTTTGTGACGGCCAAAAACTCTTTCTCTTTGCTGTCTACATGCCAAATGGAGGAATGCCAATTGAAGAATACAGAGAACAGCTGGAGGTGTTAAGGGAGTTATATAGAAAGTATGAGAATGACGGGGAAGTAATGATTATTGGAGACTTTAATGCAGACCTTGGTGATCAAGGAGGGCCAAGGGGCAAAGATCAAATGTCAAAACTGGGGAAAGAACTAGCAGACATCATGGGTGAACTAGGCTTGCTATCTCTTAACCTAAGCAACTTGGGCACAGGGCCACTTCACACTTTCCAGGCCAATGGTGACAAGAATCTGTCAACTATAGACCATATTGTCATTCCCCACACATTAGCAGCGGAAGCAACCTCATGCAGAGTCTTAGAGAACAACGGAGACAACTTGTCAGACCACAACCCAGTCATAGCGACTTTCAACAACAAACCATCTGAGTGGAAAGAAGGGCAGTGTGAAGCAAAACTAGACTGGGAGAAGGTTGAAAGACAAGTAATTGAGGATACTTTTGGAAAAAGTGTGGAAAGGAAACTAGAAGCAACTAAAAGCCCCAGTGAAGTGACAATAGCTGCCATTGAAGAGGAAGTCGGTGTGTTAACTGAAGTGTTGACAAGCGCAGCAGTAGAGACAATACCAGTGAAGAGAACAAAAAAGCACCAGAAGCCTTATTGGTCAACAGACCTACGAGAAACACACCAGGAAGAGATAGAGGCCTGGCTCCTGTGGAAGGCAGCTGGAAAACCAAGGGAGAAGAACAACCAGCTGTTTAAGAATTACAAAGACAGTAAAAGCCGCTACCGAGCAGTTCTAAGACAGGCAAAACTCCTGCATAAAGAACAAGAGAATGAGAAACTAGCAGAGATAGCAGGAGCGGACGACAGGGGTTTTTCGAAGAAAATAAGACAAAGAAAAGGAAAAATAGACAAACCACAAGCAGTGAAAGTGGGAGACCAACTCCTGACAGACCCAAGAGAGGTAAGAGAGGCATGGGCCACCCATTTTGAAGTGCTTGGAAATGAGCAGAAAGAGGAAAGTGCACTTTATGATGAAGTACATAAGGAATCAGTCATAGAGGAAGTAAGGAAAATGGAGAGGGAGAGTTATGATAACACTGAAGACATTCTAGAAGAACCATTCCTCCTGTCAGAAGTGGCCACTGTTTGCTGTCAGCTGAAGTGTGGTAAAGCTGGAGGGAATGATGGCCTGACATATGAACACATGAAGTATGGGGGCAAAGCACTGTGGAGCAGAATGACAGCACTGTTCAATGCAATGAGGGAACTAGAATACATTCCAATGGAATTTAAGAAGGGAATTAAGATCCCCTTACTAAAACAAGGCAAAACTAACAAAGCAGATTTCAACTCGCACAGAGGCATCACCCTCCTAAATGTGATGATGAAGATTTGGGAGAAAGTACTTTACAATAGATGGAAACCATGGTTACTGTCCAAGGGCCTACCACATGAGCTTCAAAACGGTGGTCAGGTGGGATGTAACAACATTACCACAGCCTAAATTGTGCGAGAAGTACTGACTCACTACAAGGAAAGAGGCAGTTTAGTTTACGGCTGTTTCCTCGACACGACTAAAGCATACGATACAGTGTGGATACCAGGGCTGTTGTACAAGATGTTTAAAGTGGGTGTGAATGGCAAAATGTGGAGGATGATCAAGCTGATGCACACTGAGAACTACTATTCTGTCAAGTTGAACGGGGAGAAGTCAAAAGAGTTCGTAACCACACGCGGAGTTAACCAAGGAGGCGTGTTATCACTCACGTGCTACCTCCTCTCAACTAACGATGTGCACGAGTTATTACAAGCCCAGGGTGGAGGGGCATCGGTGGGCGGTCTGAACTGTTGCTCACCGGCACTTGCGGACGACATATGCCTGCTTGCAGGCTCAAGATCAGCACTGAAGAAACTTATAGACACTATGTATATTTATGGTACAAAATGGAGATTTCAATTCGCACCAGAAAAGAGCAAATGCGTTGTGTTTGGCCGCAAGTCAGGAGGAAGGCCTACAGGAAGTTCAGATGGCTATTGGTGGATGGGTGAGACAGCCATACCAGAGGTGTCTTCAGTAACACATGTTGGAGTACAACATTCAGCGAACCTAACATCAGCAGCAGCGACAGACAGTGCCACCAAGAAAGGTAAAGGGAAGACCTGTGCAATCTTAGCTACGGGATTGGAAGGCAGGAAGCCTAACCCACTGGTCACAAGAAAACTTTACTACACTATAGTGATCCCCTCCATGCTACACGGGTGTGAGTTCTGGCAGCCATCCAATACTGATATGCAAAAACTTGAGCAGTGCCACAGATTCGCCGCGAAGAAAATGCAGGATATGCATTTCCAGACGGAGACAACAGCAACCCTCGCAGCAGTGGGGATGCCATCCCTTAGAGCAATTATTGACAAATACAAACTGAGGCTGTTTGGCAGGCTAACACAACTCCCTAACAATGTGCTGACAAAGAAAATATTCTTGTATAGACTCTACTCATTCCTATTGAGAAGAGAAAGAGGGATCAGCTCCCAAGGATTCATCAGTGACTGCTTCACAATTGCGCAGGAACATGGACTGAGTGAGTATCTTGAGCAGTTCGGAGTAACCCTGGAGTTCCCAGCAAACCGGTGGAAGCACATTGTGAAAGCAGCTGTGGGGGAAAAAGAGGAAGAAAAGTGGGACGACAAAATAAGTGGAAGTACAACAAGGTTCCATAAGACACACACAACAATGTTGCAACCACATAAGTTATGGATGCATGCTAGCTAGGAAAAAACCTGCCTACAGAAGTGACCTACAAAAGTTGATACACCTCAGTACTGCACCGAGAACACAAAAAGCTTGCCCAGCATGTGATAACCCCACAGATGACCTAGTAAAGCACATGTTGACAGAATGCAGAACATTCCAGACGGTGAGGGAAGAAGTGACTGACCACCTTACTGACTTCCTTGGAATCAGAGTAGCAGTGGAAGTGCACCAGCAGGGAGACGAGAGACTGACTGGAGTTCTCCTTGGTGCACATATAGGAGAAGAGAACATTGAGACAGAACACTGGGAGGAGTTTATCCTGCTTGTGGCAAGAAAGCTAAGACCACTAGCAATAATGGCTCTTAAGCATATAACATGGAAATGAGTCAGGTCTTGGTTCCTATCCACTACGATGGCAGTAATTGGTTTAGAAACTGTGCAACCGATATACATACTGTGCAACTGATAGCTGACTGGTTTAAGTTAAGTCAAAGTGTTTACATTATGTACAGGACCGTATAACGGAAGCATAGGTATGAGTCATGTAAAGGTGTATTTGTAAAGTGTTGCTCATAGAAACTGCATGATGAAAGTTCAAGACCCGTGTGAGTCAAACCGAAGTATCGTTATACAAGTTTGCGTTCAGAGACTGTATTTCAGAAGTCTAAGACTAAGAGATGTAGATCATGACAAGTTGGTTTCTTTTTACCATGTACACAGTCATATGTATGACAATAGACAGAACTTTTTAAAGTCAAGCGGGACAAGGCGTAAATGAGTGTTGGTAGAATCTGTTTGTACCGTATTTTTATTTTTTTATTTATTCACATATATTTTGCGAGTATGAGGCGGAAAGCACAAATTGCTTATATTAAGCCTTCTACTCAAGAAACATACGCATAAAACAAGAATAGTAAACGACATTACATACATAAGTACAAAATGGATAACAGAAAAATAAATTTAAACAAGACAAGTTGGTGCTGAATCAATTAGGAGAACCTGCCTGTACAATGGATGTAGGTAATGACAAGATCAAAAATGTTACAGTTCTGTTGATGTGAGAGACATGTTGATCCTGATAACAGTAAAGTACATAAAGTAGTGTCGTTGAGGTGCTTTAGGTCTACTATAATATTTGAGACAGCCGATAACAAAGAACTTCTTTGGCTAGTATAGAGTGTGCAGTGTAGTAGATAATGTTCGGTTGTTTCACAATGATAGCCGCATTTACATGTAGGATAACCAATACAATGGTGTTGAAATAGATGGTAGTTTAACCCTATTCAGACCGGGGGGGGGGGGGGGCTTTTGAGGCCCGCGCTAACTTCGATGTCCTATAACGCCAGAACGGCTTACGCTAGAGCCACCAAATTTGATGAGTTTTCTTAAAATATTGTTGGCAACAATTTTACGAAGTTTGACAAATTTTTCATTTTTTCTTGTTGCCATGGCAACCGTTTGTTGACAGGCAGTTTTGCCAAAAATCACTATTTTTGGTTCTAACTATGTATTTTTCACATTTATTTGCTATATTACTGCTATTTTGTTACATAAATAAAATGTTATATTATTTAGCATATCTTTCATAATTATATATACATAAATTATGCTAATTTGATGACGTCATAAGCCTAAAATCTAAGATGGCGGACCGTATGTCCAGATGAGAGAACTGGTTTATTTATTTAAACACACAATGACATGTACAAGATTATAGTCCGAGGACTAAATTGCCTCGTACATTCTACAGGAGAGGCTGGCGCTTAGGACTAAAACAATGGAATGTCTTGCCTAAGTGGATTAATCTAAATATACTTATCACAATTTCTACTACACATTTACAATTTAAAAGTGTGGATCTGCACACCATCAGGTAGATATATATCTATGTCAATTATAAAATCGATCTCATTCTGAATGATTAAAATGTGACACTTCAAAGTCTAATGTGAGTTTAACAGATCGATACAATAAGGCAGCGTGGTATTCCTGAAACGCGATGTTCGGCACTTAAACTGGCTGAAGTTGTCGGAATTTCTTAGGTCCCTACCATGTGCCTCAGAGCGGCGTGGTGGTAGCCAGCAGTTGAAAACCTCAGAATGAACAATAGATCTGGCATACTTCAGACAGAGAGCTTTACGCCTTACATGCAGAGGTTCTAGTTTACAAATCAGTAGTGCTGAACTGTAGGAACTGAAAGAGCGACCAAGAATGATCTTACAGGCCCTGGCTTGGACACGCTCAATCATACATGACAGTTCTACTGTAAGCCCAGGGTGCCAAACCTGGCAGGCGTATTCCAGGGTGGGGCGGACAAACCCTATGTACACAAGTACTAAGTCGCTAGTGCTCAGACCGTGTTTCTTCAAACACCTAATCATGTATAGACGGCGGTTAGCTTTGCCCACAATCATTATCACATGTGCAGTCCACTTCAAGTTTGCTTGTAATATTACACCAAGGACCTTGGCCTTGTGCACAACTTCAAGTTCAGATGCACCAACAAACAGTCTGGGAATTTCGGGTGTTTTTCGCAAGAAGCATATGAACATCACCATGCATTTAGTTGGGTTGAGCTGCATATAGTTTTTGTCAGTCCAGCTGACTAGGTTGTCTAGGTCGGTTTGTACATTCGACGGGTGTGACGCTAGTCTGGCCTCTGCAAGAGACATATCGTCAACATATTTCCAGGCCTCTGCTGAAGTGTCATCTTGGGGGGCTGCATCGTTTATGAGGGCAAGGAAGACCAGGGGACCAAGCTTTGTGCCCTGGGGTACTCCACAGGTGAGCGTTTCCCACTCTGAATGTATACCTTTGTATGTGACACGTTGCTGCCGGTGCGAGAGGAAGTTGCAGACCCAAGGGAGGATGGACCGGCGTACACCAAGTTCAAGGAGTTTGTTCATTGCCGTCAGGTGATGTACTCGATCAAAAGCACGCGTGAAGTCCGTAAGTACCAAGGTACTAACATGTCCGGGTTTGTCAGTAGCACAGGCAAGGCTGTGAACGAGGCTAGTAAGGCAATGTGTCGTGGACCTTCCCCGAAGTGAGCCGAACTGCCGGTTGTCAATGTTAGGTAGAATGTCCTGTAAACACCATCTGGTCACAAACCCTTCACATATCTTAGCAAAGATGGAAGTTAACGAGATCGGCCGTAATTTGTCAAGGCGTGGTGGGTTCTCTTTCGGAACAGGAACAACGTTGGCTTTCTTCCATATGGAGGGCACCGATCCTTCAGCAAGAGAGGTGTTGAAGATGTCAGTCATAGGCGAGCTCAACTCAAACGCAAATTCCCGCACTAGTCTGGGAGAGATGTTATCAACGCCGGCAGCCTTTCCTACCTTCACTTTCCGGAGTTAGAATACACTTAGAATCCACTGTGAATGCCATTCGATATTTCTCCACTTCGAATGCACCTCTTGACATGTCAAAAACTTTCGAGCCAGCCTAAAGAACGGGGACGAATATCTGGAATGCAGTAAGAATGTTTAGAATACAGTATGAATTGCCAAGAATTGCCACGAATAGAAAAGAATTTTCATTCCGACGGCATTCCGGCTCATTCGTGTTCTCGTGTGAAGGGGGCTTTAGCATGAACTGACTCCTCTGGCCAATTTCCCGATTTTTTGGGCCGAATTCTACGATCCCCGCACCCCCGTAGGAAGGCCTGATGGAGGCTACAGAAACAGTACGCTGGTGATTGTCCGTTTGTCCAATCCTTTTTGTTGGACATTTAAAGTTCAAAATCCGTATTCACGTCATCGTGATGAATTCAACCAACAAAAGTTAACTTCTGTTGATGTAGCACTTCTGTGCGTCGTAGTAGGGGTGGGTTGAGTCTTTCCTTGACACAAACTGTTGCTGTGCAGCCAGACCAATTCAACCAAGACAAATCAACATCAGTTCTTTTGTGCCGTAAAAGGGGAGAATCGATTCTCTTCTTGACAAATACCGTTGCTGTACAGTCTGTCTAATTCCTTTGTGTCAGAAATCACAGTTTTGATGATCCGTATTCATCATAAAACCCATCAACACGGATGAACGGATGAGCTAGCACTCCCATACACCGTAGCAGTGCGTGATCATTAGAGTAATTACCATGAAAGTACCAATCGAGAAGAGACAGTGAGGCAACGTCTCGCCTGTGATGAGAGAGAGCCCAGCTTTGATGCCAACTGCAACTGACAACTAATGGCACTACAAATTCTTCTTTGAAGCCGGGCTAATAGTGTAGTGTGAGATCATTGGAGCAATGACCATGAAAATACCGACAGAAAGGGACAGTGAGGCAACGTCTCGTCTGTGTGAGAGAGAGAGCCCAACTTATGGCCGTACAAATTCCCCTTTGAATGCAGGTCTGATAGTTCTAGACAGATGCTGTATATATCCTAAAAAGACAGTACGTACATCGAGTCCATGGTCAAGTGCTTGATGCACGTTATGTGTAAGATATTACATTGAGTCTGAGACGCTCCAGGGAAGAACCCTGAGTTTCGATCGGTGAATGCGAAATTCTCCATTGAATGCGGGTCTGATAGTTGTAGACAGTTGCTGTGCAGTCGGCCCAAATCCTTTACGTTGGCAATCACGCTTGAAATCCGCCTTGATGATTAATTCCGCCAACAGAGCCGAACTCTGCAGCTCCCCCCTCCATACGCTCCGTGTTTGGAGGCATCAGGTGGCGGGTTGTTACAGACAGGGCCGTGTGTCATGCCGGCTGGCGAGGGGCCAGGCAGACGGACTAACGACTCTCAGGGAGGATCAGCCGGGCAACTGTCACTAATGGGGGAGAGGACGGCGTGGAAATCACCCACAACATGTACACAGTAAC
This sequence comes from Branchiostoma floridae, assembly GCF_000003815.2. Taxonomy (NCBI): domain Eukaryota; kingdom Metazoa; phylum Chordata; class Leptocardii; order Amphioxiformes; family Branchiostomatidae; genus Branchiostoma; species Branchiostoma floridae. The sequence goes on from NC_049996.1 coordinate 4,612,159, forward strand.
GAGGGAGGGGGGAGGGGGCATGTGCTGATGAAGCTTCACCCTAACAGCCTGAGGTACAGCCCTGCTGTTGCGAACTCCACACGCCTGGGTTCGGCATGACCGCAGTAACTTTCGGGCTGGTGTACAGGTGCCTGCTGACGAGGCTATGCCTCAGCAGAGGTGAATTTTCCGCTGCAGCGAACTCCAGACGCTAGGGTTCAGCAGTGCTGCACTAACTTTGGGATTGCCTCACAGGAGCCTGATGACGAGGCTACACTCCAGTAAAGGTGAATGTCCTGCTGTAGCGAACTCCCAAGCCCGGGTTCAACAGTGGTGTGTCTGTAAGGGTAGGAATAACGTTGCGTTGCTGCACAGGAGCCTGGTAACGAGACTACGAGGTGAATGGCCTCCTGTATGTAGCGAACTCCCCAGCCTGAGTTCAGCAGCGGGGTTTCGGTGAGGTCAGCAGTAGCGTTTGGATGGCTGGTTGTCGGTGCCCGGGATAGTTTACACCAATCAGGCGCTAATCGGGGGGCTGACTGACACGATGTGTACTTTGAAACGCGCGGGGACACCGGGGCAGGCTCTGCACGCAGCCAGGAGGGGGAACTAGGCACTGGTGAACTTTCCAGGGCAACGCGCTGTTAGAACTCGTACATGTTGCGCGTGTCTTTGGAGAGCGCAGAGTGTTTGACCCAGAACCAAGCGGTCCTGAGTTCGAATCCTGTCATGTTCCCGATCTTGTGCCCTTGGGAAAGGCAGTGTCCTTACATGACTTTTCGGTCCTCCTTCCAATGGCAATGCCGTGCCCTAGACACAGTGGGCAACAACCCATTGCCTCAAAAAGCCTAGGGGGATATATTTAGTTTTACTTTTGGCTTTAACTGTTATATTTCATAACTTGTTACATCATTTTATAGAACAGGGCTCTCTCTACACCATGGCATGCCCATAACTGCCGTGACTCGCACCGTTTTAAAGCGCGTCTGAGTTTTGTGTAATGTGAGAGTCCAAACTTCTGGTGCACTCCAAGTTCAAAGGCACCCAGTGTTGGGTGATTTCACAGTGGTTTATCGCAGTGTCACGCCGCTTGTAGCGGTCTGCACGACTTGCGTGACACCAGGCATGTAGCGTGCAAACGGGCCATTTTCTGGGAGTTCAATGGTAACAATCGGCTGTTCTTAGCTGCCCGCGACTTAAAGATAGATCCACCTGCCTTCCGTGTGACGTATCAAAGAACCAGCCGTTACAGCGGGGAGGGTTGAACCGCGGTCAGGTTCGCAGGAAGGGTTTCTTTTGTCGTTAGACTTGTAACGTTATAATGTATATAATATGACAAGACCGACCTACAAGGCAGTTTCTGAAGAAGACGTTGAAAGATGTGAAAGTCCTCAAGCCTTTTCGGGACGTCTCCGTGTTTCTGAGCCGTCTGTCACAGGTCTCACTGTCGGTATGCGCCCCAAAACCTCTGGAACTTTACTTACTGTATCCAGTGCGCTCGTCAGTGCGTCACTAGTACGTCCGGCATTGCGTCCTGTACACGTGACATCGTATCCAGTATGCGCATCATTGCGTGCGGTACTCGCGTCAGTGCGTCCGGTACGCGTGTCAGTGCGTCCGGTACGCGCGTCAGTGCGTCCGGTACGCGCGTCAGTGCGGCCGGTACGCGCATTGATAATGCGCCCAGTACACACATCAGTGGGTCCAGTACGCCCGACATTGCGTCCTGTACACGCGTCAGTGCGTCCTGTACGTGCGTCTGTGCGTCCAGTACGCGCATCAATGCGTCCAGTACGCGCATCAGTGCGTCCAGTACGCGCGTCAGTGCGTCCAGTATTTGCATCACTGCGTCCAGTACGTGCGTCATGTCGTCCCCCTTAGGCATCAAATATACAACATACAATCATCTTCATTTGAATTTGCTTGAACTTGGTCCACTCTTTCACATCATGTAAAAGCAATTAAAACATTGCAAATTATTCAGTAATAGATGTGCAAATTTCTGCAAATTAGGAAGCTGAGTCAAGTCTAGCTGTCGTTGTCATACTGCAGTTTGCCTTTCTGTGTCAATGTGAGAAGTATTGGAAACCCAGATCCCTGTGCTAGTCGCCCCGTGAGGATCCTTACATCGGTGTTTATTGACTTTCCTTCCCGCAGCAAGGCGTGTTCTCCACGGGGAGGGAGGAGTTCGTGGTGGAGCCCGTGCGGAACGGGACGGACCGGCCGCCGCCTGCGGGACACCCCCACCTGGTGTACCGCCGCTCCGCCCTCAGGCACCGCGGTGACGACCCGCCCTGCGGAGTTCAAGGTGAGACCGGTCCCCGTCACCATGGTAACGGTGTAAACAGGAAGTAACATCTGTAGGATGGATGGGACCCCAGCCAGGGAGGGGGCAGAGGTCAGAGGGGTTGGTGGGTCACTGGGGCAAGGGTGAGGGGTGTGGGGGCTGCTGCTATTGGTCAGTGGTGAGAACAGTGTAGAGGTCGTGGGCCAGAGGTCATCCAGGGGGCATCCAGGGTCAGCTTCAGCCACTAGACATTGCATGGACAGTGGAAACCCATTCAGTATAGGAATAAGCCCTATCACAGAGATCAGGACGCATGTGTGACGACACTGGAATTCTAGATAATATGTCAAAGGTAAAGGCCCCAAAAAAGAAAGCAAAACTTGTATGGACTTTGTTATGCAAATCAAAACAGTGGCCCAGACAAGGACTGTGTTCTTTTTTGGGGGGCCTTTACCTTTGACATAAATATATCACCTAGAATTCCTGTCCCTGCACATCCCTGTGATCTGTAAGGTTGTTGGTCAAGAGGTGAAGATCAGCTGGCCAGGTGTTTCAAAGATCAAAGGTTTGTAGGCCAGGTGTTTCCGTCAGGTGAAATCTTGCATAGCCTTCTTCTCTTCAGAGCGAACAGTTTTATTACCTCGTACAGTCCATAGGTTTTTGCCTTATCTATGCCTGTCCTCTGTGCTGTCTCTATATATATATAGAATACAACACGGTGTATTCCGTATCACCCGAGGTACCAGCCCTCCCGCGGGTCGGATCGCCTGAAGGCTGGAGGGTGATCCGACCTGCGGGAGGGCTGGGACCGAGGGTGATGTGGAATACAGTGTGTTGTATTTTTTTAATGTCATACCCACCTGATAAAACACATGTTTCGATGTGAAATGCACCAGAAGTTGAGAAAATGTTGTGTCCTCGAACAAAAGATTGTAACAACAGCAATTCTAACGTCCGAATCCGGTATTCAAATTTTCAACCGTGCCGATTTACTCGAAGGAAGCCCGTGTGATACAATTTAGAACCTGTGTGATACGGAAAGTTATCACACAGTCCGGAACATCCGTATCAAACGTTTTCACGGCCCAGGTATGACATAAAATCAAGTACAGTCAAGACAAGTGACCAACTTTACACATAGGGGACCACCTCACCACTGTGACCAGGTTTTGGCTGTCCCCATCAAGTATTTCCCCATTCAGTGGTATTAAAGAACATCCGTAGTCTTCTCTAATTACACATACAGGATTTCCGTTTGACGTCATCTGCGCCATGTTAGATTTATTACAGTGTACACATGTAAAGCATATGAAGCCATTACTCAATCCAGTTACCCACCAATATGGACACCGGAGAATTCAAATCATATTTACTATAGGACCTAAATGATGTCATTGAAAGATGGTTAACCTGTCTACACTGACAATTTTCCTTCCTTGTCAGTCTTACCACAAAGATTTCTTTCCATATTACTCAATCTAATGCAATATGGACTCTGCACTGGGGGGGGGTCAAATCTTATTAACTCTATCTGACGTGAATGACGTCAATGAAATAAGGCCTTACAATCACAGTGGCTCCCTGTCTACTGTAACAATTTTTCTCCCCCTTGTCAGTGTTACCACAAAAATGACATTCCGTATTTCTCAATCCAATTCAATATGGATACCGCACTATGACGTGAATGATATCAATGAAATAAGGCCTGTATTATAAGTGGCTCAACTGTCTGCTGTAACAATTTTCCTCCTTTGTCATGCGCATTGTTACCACAAAGATTCAATTCCATATTCCTCATATGGGGGGGGGGAGGTCAAATCTTTAATATTTACTCTATCTGACATGGATGATGTCAATGAAATGAGGCCTGTCAGTTGTATACCGGTAGTGGCTTCACCTGTCTGCCGTAACAATGTTCCTCCCTCAGTGTCAGTGTGTCCACAGACAGAGTGTCTTCCTGTACTCCCCAGCTGGCTTCAGCTCCAGTTCCTTTTGATGAGTCATGCTGGCACTCTGCTGTTTGGTTTGGCGATGATCTGCCGCGCCGGCTGGGACAAAAACATCTCACTTCTGATCAACACTTGTTCTGCCAGCATGGGGGGCATGTTAGAGTTGACGGGGGATTTGGAAGGATTTCAGCTTTGACATAACATATATATATATATATATATATATATATATACAAGTGGCAACATTCCATTCCTAATTTTCTATTTAAAAGAGCTTCTACATACTATTTTCCACAAGATGTAGAAAGTTTTAAAAAATTTTTCCATAGTTCGTAGGAACGCCGTCTTATTCAGGTAGTTTGTATGAAGGCGATCAAACTTTGCATACTTGCCTTCCTTGATTTTAACGTAATATGTACGGTCAGATTCTCCTGAATTTAGCAAAAAAGCATTCTCGGGACCCCCATGCAGACCCTCTTAAAAGACTCAGTAAGACGGCAACAATAGCATGTCAGGTATCAATAAATCAATATGTTTCAGCTTTGGAGTAGAGGTGCAGTGATGGTTTCTGTCAAAAGTATTCACTTCATGTTTTCTTCTTCATTGAAGTCAAAACTGTTGTGAGTGGATCAAGACTTTTCTAGTCGAGATGGGGTTGAAAAGTTCCCCACCTGTTTGGTCAGTATATAGACAACTTAAGGATGATTTCAGATCAAAACACAGTTTGCTTTGGTTACCAGATGGTAGAGATCCCTCCCCGGTTTGTCGGTTGATGTAGGTTCACATCTCAGGATAACAGATTGTCGTCACAGATCTGTGACAGCCGTGTGCTTTTCTAAGCGGCGTCGTGTGCGCACGCCGGCCGAGTGTTTGTGGATCTTACACTTCTCTGTCAAGTTCATGTCCGAGGCACAACATGGTTGTAGAAGGCAGCTGAGCGCTGAGTCAGCATTCTCACCCAGTTTAGTCTTTATCCATGAGCAATGACTGAAATAAAGATTTAGAACTATACAAAGCGAAAGGTAGAAACAACAGTGGAAATAGGGATGTTAGACATAAAAATTGACAGAATTAGACATCACAAGCAAAGTGTGAGTCTTTGACTGGTTCTGCAAGTTTTTTTTTTTTTTTTTAATGCTGGGGGAAGGTCTACTTTGTGATGGTGTTTCTATCTCAGCAGACCTTTTGCAGCTTGTTCTTTAATAAAGTTCACAAACACCTGAGGTATTTGAAATTGTGAAGCAAATATGCTTAAAAGTTGTTGTATAGATAATTTGCATCAATATTTTATTCTCGAGAATATTTTCAATTTTCTGGCCCTAGGGCCACACCAATTTAATTTCTTGGTTCACGGATTCGCTCGCTCCTATTTTTTGGAAAAAAAATAAAAATTACCACTCAGCAAATTTTCACCATTAATGAAACCATTCACCAACTTTCTGGTGTAGCAAATTGGCCTTTATATTATAAGCTCATTAAAATGTGGGTATTATTATTGCAGTTATATTTTTCATTCATGAAGAATGGGACAAACATAAAAACTGACACTACTTTTGTAATTTTCAACGAACAGGTGCTGTTACTGTACAGTAATAGTGTTTTTGTACTTTTTTCAAGCTGAAAACTTTTTATTCTTTATGTTTTGGATTAGTCCTTACGTTTACCCCAACCATTTTACAATTTTTATTTTTATTTCACCTCTCACTCCATATTTTTTATGATAAAATCTGTGAACCAAGAAATTAAATTGGTGTGGCCTAATCTTACATAGTGTACCTTTAAGAGTTAGCTTTTGAATTGTAGTTATATATTATGCGCTTCTTCATTTGTTATCTCTGGTCAGCTTTCAAACAAGAAGCTGCAATAAACTTATTACTATGTTTTAACGTTCACTGATTGTGTGCGTCCGTTTGTCAGATGTTGAGACAAATTCTGCCCATCAAGAGGCTGAAGTTGTTGTTCTGAATGCGTGTCAATCATATGATGATGATGATTAATGAAGGGCCCTATGTTTCTCATCAAACTATTCAGATCATCATCAACATGCTTTTGGGTCTCCCACCGGCGATGCTCACCAATGGCATGCCCACCCAGTGTCTCCCACAGAAGTTCCTCACCAAGAATCTCACAGGGAAGTTCCAGATCCAGGGTCTCACACCAGCAACCACAGCAGGCGGCACAGGAGGTCCATCAGCAGAGACCACACAGTGGAGGTGCTGGTGGTGGCGGATAAGATGATGGTGGGATACCACAAGGCTAAGAACATGGAGTCCTACCTGCTCACCATCATGAACATTGTAAGTAGGTCTTCACTGGATATTCCTGTATGTATCATCATCATCATCATGATGATCTGTCATTCCTGGTGGGCGGAGTTATGGGATGCACAACATCTCTCCACAGCACTCGGTCTTTCATATGTATCTGAGGTTCATATGAATTTCAGTATTCACATCAAATTCAGAATAGTTTTATGGAATACAAACAAATCGTTTTGAATTCTCTGAATTTCAGCATTCACATGAACTTTGCACTATTCAGACTAGTTTTATGGAATACATACAAATTTTATGAAACTCAAATGTTCCACTACTATTAATTAAAGAAACATACACATTTTACAAAATTCATGATGAATTTTACTAATAGTAAGGATTGTATGAATTCTGTAAAATTTCTATGAACGGTTATGAAACTATGAATTCTCTACAATTAGTATGAATACTTAATAGGCACCCGTGGGGATGGATTTTATGAATATTTATCATAATTTTGTATATGAAGTAAAGGTCCTGCCAGCACACTTTTAAACTTGGGATTTGTGTGATTAACGACAGGTGATGGAAACTGATTGGTTCTCTTGTCTGCTTGTGTTTGTTGACTTGTTTTGTTTATTTGTTTACTTGTTTTGCTTCTGTGTTGTGGAGGTCAGGTTGCTAAGCTGTACCGGGACGCCTCCATCGGAAATCTGATCAACATCGTGGTGACCAGACTCATTCTCATCACCGGAAACCAGGTCTGTAAACGTTTGTTTGTTTGTTTGTTTGTTTATTAGGAATCTCCATTAGTTACATTGAACTATTCTTCCTGGAGTCCTCTACACACAATAAAAAAAATACATAACAACAAATTTTACAAATAATGTTGATCAGACAACTAGCAATTAATCATTAACATTCTTAACCATATCATATTATGCAATATATTAAATTACTCATAACGTCAAACATAAACAGTCTGTAGTTCGTAAAGATTTTTGAGATTAATAGCATCTCTTTATATTTGTTACTTTTATTCTGTTTCCTTTGGCAAGGAGTAATTATCATGTTTCAACAAGTGTTCTTTTTTTTTTGCTGTAATGGCTGATTGTTTGTTTGGTTGGTTGGTTGCGTCAAGGAGGTTAAAGAAAGAGAGGAGAGCGTTCCTATTGTTCCGATCTTTGCCGCGAGTGTGAATCACATCGAAGTGCTAATTACCCCAATCTGCATCTCGCCAGGCTAGCGTGGGCCTTTGTTTACGAGTCAGTTTCAACATCACTCGATGTTGTGATTCTTTAACCTCCTTGGTTGCGTGCAGATTGTGTGTTGATTCTGCACTGAATGTGTGCTAATTACAGATTGTGTGCTGATTGTGGATTCTGTACTGATTGTGCGCTGATTATGTACTGATAATGTGCAGATTGTGTGCACATTGCATGCAGATTGTGTGCACATTGCATGCAGATTGTGTGCTGATTATGTACTGATAATGTGCAGGATTGTATGCTGATTGTGTGTTGTTCCCCACAGCCAGAGCTGGAGATCACGAACCACGCCGACAAGTCGCTGGACAGCTTCTGTAAGTGGCAGGAAACCATCCGGCCCCGGCACGGCACAGAGGATTATGGGATAGCGGACCACGATAATGCGGTGCTCATGACCAGGTAGGTTACAGGCTTACAGCACAGTTTGGGCCTCCAAATGTTCAAGGCTGGTATTATAACATCACACCAAATTTTGAATTGTTGGTTTTTGGATATACACTGGATTTAGAAATACAACGCTGAATTTGAAAATGGAATGTTTGATTTAGAAATATGATGCAGGGTACTTGAAGTCATGGCTGTTTCTTGTTCTTTTTTGAGCTGGTATTAGATGCTTATCAGTTGGTACGTCCACCAGTTTATTGGTCATTTTGTACATCATGCAAAGTCTTAACATTTTCCTTCTTAACATATTCCTTCTGTCTTCAAGTGACATCCACTGCAGTTCTGTTTTCATTTTGGTAACACTAGCATCCCTGTAGTGGCTAAGAGATGACACAAATAACAACGTTTCAAATTTCTTCTCCCTCAGACTCGACATCTGCACCAACAAGAATGAGCCATGTGGAACTCTCGGTGAGTGTTCTCTAAGAAATCTGTAAGTAACTTAAAAGTAACTTAAAAAATACATTTTTTTTTACTTTAAAAAGATCCTTCACTTTTGTATATCGGATTATATCCTTTTGTTTAAGAGTTGAAAGTTGGAGAGCATTCCTTTAAGATCATGTTGTTGGTGAAAATGAATGAACAGATCAGAATCAGATTATAGGCCAAATTTGGGTTCACTTACACTTAATTTGGGGTAGCCTCATTTGCAGTCCTGTCATTGGTTGATAGGTAACGCTGTTGCCATGGTTACATGTCCGCAGGTCTGGCGCCGGTGAACGGGATGTGTAAGGAGGCGAGAAGCTGCAACATTAACGAGGACATCGGGCTGGCATCGGCCTTCACCATCGCTCACGAGATGGGACACAAGTAAGCTTCTTTCCTGCCCTCTACCTAAGTTTCTCCCTATGATATAAATTTTTTTAAGCATCAAAGCATCTTGAAAATCTTTCCAAAGCATCTTGAGATCTTCTCAGAGAATCTGTAGATCTTTTTGAGAGCTTTTTGAGAGCTTTTCAAAGCATCTCCGGATCTTTTTAATGTATCCTGACATTTTTTTCAAGCCACCTTGAGATTTTTCAGACCACCTTGAGAATGTTCAAACCATCTCAAGATGAAGTCAAATCGTCTTAAGATTTATCACCAAATCTCAAGATTTTTCAATTTTCAACAAAGAATGAAGACCCCCCTCAGTAAAAGAGAGTGGCTGCGTTCAGAGAGTAGCTGCCATCCCAGGTCTTTTAGCATTGCAGTTACGGAGGACATTCCTGGCAGCTCTACTTGGCAACAGTGAAGGTCTGTTGCTCAAGGATGTGTCTTCTCCTTCAAGGTTATAATCAGGGTGACATTCAAGACCAGTAACGTGATGAAAGCTCTCAAACTATTCCTGTTTACAAGGGACAGGGTTAGTCTGAAAAGATCCCAGTGAGCTGCACTGTTGTTGCATGTAGACACTGGCACTCATGGTCAGCTTTGCAAAGAGTGTAAGAGCACCCTCATGTGATTAAAGGAAGTACTGCAGCTCATTAGATGAATGAGCTTTTGGAAGTACAGTACAGTGAAGGGACTGCTCCAGATGATAGGGTCTTTTGATTGGAGGTGGTTCCCTGGCCAGGTTTGACTGTATGAACGAATCAATTGATTAATTACTTAATGAGCAAATGAATGAAAAAAAGATAGAACGAACAAGTTATGTTACAAGGGGGGGATACAAGCTGAGCCACATTTGGGACAGCATTCTTGCTGCTGCAGCGCCACCTACATCGTCTATAAGTAGCAGCAAGAATCAGATCCAGTCATTCTAACCCTGATGATGGTGCCTGACAGACACCGAAACGTTGGAAGTGAGTACAATTCTGGTTGTGTCTTTGAAGAACCTTACTATATGAGTATTTTACCAACCTGATAAAATTATTTTACGTTTCTGTTTTCTCCAGTTTTGGCATGCAGCATGACGGGATGGGTAACGAGTGCGGGCTGAACGGGGAGCCGGCGCGGATCATGGCGGCACAGCTGACACGCGACGCGCAACCCTTCTCCTGGTCCCGCTGCAGCAGGGAGTACATCACCAACTTCTTAGAGTAAGTCTTAGACATCACCAACTTCTTAGAGTAAGTCTTACACATCACCAACTTCTTAGAGTAAGTCTTACACATCACCAACTTCTTAGAGTAAGTCTTAGACATCACCAACTTCTTAGAGTAAGTCTTAGACATCACCAACTTCTTAGAGTAAGTTTTAGACATCAAGAACTTCTTAGAGTAAGTCTTAGACATCAAGAACTTCTTAGAGTAAGTCTTACACATCACCAACTTCTTAGAGTAAGTCTTAGACATCACCAACTTCTTAGAGTAAGTCTTACACATCACCAACTTCTTAGAGTAAGTCTTAAACATCACCAACTTCTTAGAGTAAGTCTTAGACATCACCAACTTCTTAGAGTAAGTCTTACACATCACCAACTTCTTAGAGTAAGTCTTAAACATCACCAACTTCTTAGAGTAAGTCTTACACATCACCAACTTCTTAGAGTAAGTCTTACACATCACCAACTTCTTAGAGTAAGTCTTACACATCACCAACTTCTTAGAGTAAGTCTTAGACATCACCAACTTCTTAGAGTAAGTCTTACACATCACCAACTTCTTAGAGTAAGTCTTACACATCACCAACTTCTTAGAGTAAGTCTTAAACATCACCAACTTCTTACAGTAAGTCTTAGACATTTTTAACTTCTTAGAGCAAGTCTTAGACATCACCAACTTCTTAGAGTAAGTCTTAGACATCACCAACTTCTTAGAGTAAGTCTTACACATCACCAACTTCTTAGAGTAAGTCTTAGACATCACCAACTTCTTAGAGTAAGTCTTAGACATCACCAACTTCTTAGAGTAAGTCTTAGACATCACCAACTTCTTAGAGTAAGTCTTAGACATCACCAACTTCTTAGAGTAAGTCTTAGACATCACCAACTTCTTAGAGTAAGTTCTTAGAGTAAACCTTAGACATCACCAAGTTCTTCAGTCTAATTGGCAGCTGTTACTTTTTTTAGTCACAATGCCAGCATGGGGGGGAGGGCACAGGTGCCTGGAAGCTTGCAGGGTTAAAACTTCTGATCTTGAAAGGGCCTGGTCTTAGAGAAGTCCAGCTGTCTGCAAGGTTAGAGAGTGTTTCTGGAGCCTATTGACCTTAAAACAGTTGACGATAACCAAAATTTTCCAGTGTTTTTAAGATGCTAAGGTTGTCTGCCTTATTCTAGCAGCACCCTTCTCATGTCCACAGTAAAAGTCAGAGCGAAAGAAACTGCACCCAGATTAGTACATCAGTTGAAGTATTTCTACTTGACGTTTTAACTAAAAGTACTATAAAAACCTAAATTAACCTTGAACTGTTTTTTTTACAATTTTCTAAAAAGTCTGATTGCATCTCACCTTACTTAATAATATATAATAATTGTCTAACTCTCACATATCCTCAGTAAGGGTCAGGGGCAGTGCCTATTCAACGCTCCTCCCCGGCTGGACTTCATCTTCGAGGAGGAGATGGCAGGACAGAAGTACAGCGCGGACAAGCAGTGTGAGCTTCAGTACGGGTCCGAGTCTCGGCACTGTAACCTGGAGGTGGGTGTTTGTTTGTTTGTTTGTTTATTTGTTTTACAGTTGCATTTATGGACAGTAATGTTATCTGTAAGCAGTGTAGGTATGGGGTATGTGGCAAAGAAGGCATGACTGTAATTTGTAGTTACGAATGACATGCTATCGTCTGTCTTCCGTTGTAACCCAACTTCAGCACCAGGGACAGAACCAACACCATCGTCAACACAAATAGATGATTAGATAAACTAATGAACAAACCAGTGAGCCTTCTGTTTCTACTGAAATGACATTCAGCCTATTATAATACTCTTGCCTAGATGGTGCATAGGGTTGCACTTATCTCTGTTTCTGTACAATCACTACAGCAGGGAACTATCAATAATTATTGGTAGGGGTGTGTGTCCAACTACAGTCACTGTACCATACTCCATCCCAATGTGCTAAGCAGAGAAAGCAGCACGTACCATTTTTGGTATAACTCTGTCAGGGATGGCCAACACTCTAACCTCTAATATTATAAATTTATGTTCTACCAACCTGAGGAAATAATTTTCAGATATCCTAAATGCTGTTTTTCTGCCTGTACCCAGGACACATGTCGGGAGTTGTGGTGTATCAGTAAGCAGGGTCAGTGTGCGACAAACAGCATTCCTGCGGCCGAGGGGACCAATTGTGTCATCGCAGGGGAACCTCAGGAGACCAACAGGGGGGTAAGGACCAGGAGGGGGGGTACAGGGGGGGGTAGTCACAGGGGGGTGAGGAGTTAGAGTTGTGGTGCATCAGTAAGCAGGACCAGTTCGTCACAAACAGCATTCCTGCAGCTGAGGGGACTGACTGTGTCATTGATGGGGAGCCTCAGGAGACCAACAGGGGGGTAAGGACCAGGGGGGGGGGGGTACAGGGGGTAAGGTGTTAGGGGTAGTGACAGAGCTAGGTGTATGGGATAGGGAACAGGTAATGTGTTTGTGAATATGTGTGTATGCATGCATATGTGTGTGTGTGTGTGTGTGTGCATACATGCTTGGTTGTGTGTGTGGTTGTATGTTAACAGATTGAAAATAGTGAAGGTTGGCTAACATCTCTGGTTTCCTTGTCCTTAAGTTTTAAGCAGCCAGTCCCATGTCCAAAGAAAAAGCAAAACCTAACATTCAAAACATTTAACATTTTAAGTACCCAACTTACTTTCTTTATAGAACAATATAGCTAACTTTTTTGCCTCTATGTTGTTCAGAGGTTTATTCATAGGGGGCACTGTTGAGTTAGGAAAGCTGCTTGGCTCTTGATGTTGCCATGTCATGTTGAGTAGTTTGTTTTCCTTGACCTTTCTATCTAAGTCCACACCAGAGGGGGAGGGGGGCGTGCTTTACCAGATCACATCAAGGTCATCCTAAAGGTCACAGGTACAGATGGACCACCAGATGTTACTATAAATAGCCCCCTAAAATTAGCACTCTGTTTAGACCAGCATCAAGTTGTTTTTCAATGCCACATGGGCTTCTACAATGTAAGTCTGGGCTGAGGAAAAAATGCCTTCTTTTCAATTAACTAAATGCAATTACCTGCCATATTCAATGTTATGCAATATTCCAACTTTTTAATTGTTAATGGTAATTTATCAGTTTTAATCTGAATCTGAATCTAGGACTAGTCTGTTATTTTCTGATCCGTAAAATCTTCTTTTTATCTGTACTTTTCTGTCAACAAGGCAAAATTGCTGTAACCTTAACTGTGTACATGTAGTTCACACTTCACAGAAATTCATTTTCTTGAGCAAGAAGTCAACTTTGAAAACAGAAGGTTGGGAGGAAAACTTTAATCTGACACTTCCAGAAACTGCACCACTTCTCAGACTCCATATGCTTATCTTCCAGGTCATTCATTCATGCCTTCATTCATTAAATTATTCATGCCTTCATTCATTCATTCATTCATTCATTCATTCATTCATTCATTCATTCATTCATTCATTCATTTATCGATTCAGTCAGGCATTCAGGCATTCATTCGTTCAGTCATTCATTCATTCATTTTCATTCATTCTTTCATCCATTCAGTCATTCATTTGTTCAGTCATTTGTTCATTCCTTCATCCATTCATTCAACCATTAATTCATTCAATCATTCATTCATTCATTCATTCATGCCTTTATGCATTCATACATTTATTCATGCCTCCATGCATTTTTTCATTCATTTACTTGTAATCATTCACTCACAGTCACTGATCTCACTAATTGACTGACTGACTCATTCATTTTTCAAAGTTCAAAAACTGCCAAACTGCCTTATAATTGCAGGCATCTCCCAGGCTATCCTGACCTGGATGTCATTCATTTATTTTTCAATCATTAATTCATTCATTCAATCATTAATTCAGTCATTCAGTCATTGATCCATCCATCACATTTTTCACAAACCAACAAACTGCCTCCGTGTAGCCAGAGTCTCCCAGGCTATCCTGACTTGGATGTCATTCATTTATTTGTCAATCATTTCTTCATTCATTCATTCAATCATCCATTTAATCATCCATCCATCCAATTTTTCAAAAACCAACAAACCGCCTTATCCTGGCCCATGTCTCCCAGTTGTATCCTGACCTGGATGTCATTCATAAAGTCGTGTTTGTGCCGGCTGAGCAGCTCTAATGATCCCGGCTCTGCCTGCAAATGTGGGCCATCTGTTCCTCTCCTGCAGAATGCTGCCGGAGGGAAGGGAATGTCTGATCGGAATGTTTGGGAACGGCTTCTCCGCGTGTTTGGGAACGTTCGTGCCCAGAAACCAAAACAAAGTCCGGCATGGTGGGCCCGGGAAGTGCTGTTGGGGCCGGAATAAGTTAGCTTTAGGGATGTAGTATTCTGTAACACCAAATCTTAGGGACAGAGCTGGAAAATCTACATGACAAGCCCAAAAAATTCCTGAAATTCTTTTAAAAAGTGCTCTGGAACTTCTTACCTTTACCCTTTTTTTACCATGAAGTTCATGAATATATAATTAAAAGCCACCAAACTAAATAGGGGTTACACAACAACCGATGTTGCAGAAGGACAGACAAACAAGACCACATGTAGAGAATGTCTAGGACAGAATAGAGAAAAAGTTATGTTTGCTGCAGTACCAAAGTCACACACCAGGGGGCCCAAAATTGACCTTGACCTTCATCTTCTCTACACTTATCCATATAGTAAATTGCCATTTCAATCCATCCAGAGGTTATAAGGTTATGCTGAATACAAGTATCTGGAAACATTAAGTGACAAACACACACACAGACAGAAACTCAGAGACAGGCTGGTCGACACAGACAGACACACACATACAGACACACTCACACACACAGACAGATGAACACACAGAGAAACACAAACACGCACACACAGACACACAGAAACAATGCCTCCATTTCTCATGGAGGTAATTTATTTATTTATTTGTATCAGGCCCATGGCCCATAAAAACAGACACAGAACAAAGATTTACAAAGCTACACTTACAAATACTTAACATAATGTCGCCAGAATGTGCTGTGGCAAAAGCCGTCCGAGTGTACAAGCAATGATAATTATAGAAGTTCTAAAAAAAAAGGAGTGTCCGTGAACCCTGATATCCCCCCGGTGTGGCCCCCAGTCTGCCTGTGGAGTTTGGGCCTGTAGTAGAAGTTCTAGTTGAGTGAGGAATGACCATGAACCCTATTATTGCCCCGGTGTGGCCCAGTCTGCCTGTGGAGTTTGGGCCTGTAGTAGAAGTTCTAGTTGAGTGAGGAATGACCATGAACCCTATTATTGCCCCGGTGTGGCCCAGTCTGCCTGTGGAGTTTGGGCCTGTAGTAGAAGTTCTAGTTGAGTGAGGAATGACCATGAACCCTATTATTGCCCCGGTGTGGCCCAGTCTGCCTGTGGAGTTTGGGCCTGTAGTAGAAGTTCTAGTTGAGTGAGGAATGACCATGAACCCTATTATTGCCCCGGTGTGGCCCAGTCTGCCTGTGGAGTTTGGGCCTGTAGTGCCAGATAGTACCAAAAGAAGTGAGTAGTGATGTGAACCCTATTATTGCCCCGGTGTGGCCCCAGTCTGCCTGTAGAGTTTGTGCCTGGCTCCCATCAGGAGTGACTTACAGCCAGGAGCAGACAGTTTAGTACTGACTGTCTGACCCGCAAACATCTTCAAGACACTCACTCACTTCAAGACGTCTTGGGATGGCTGGGACGAGTGAAAGTGGTCCGTGCGCTAAAGTGATGGGATAGTGTGTGGGATGCTCGAGACGACACTATGAGGAGTAAGGTCGTGTTGTTGACGTTTGTTGTTGTTGTTGTGCAGTGGTGTTACCAAGGCGACTGCGTGCCGTTCGGACACCGCCCGGAGGCGGTGGATGGCGGCTGGGGACCGTGGTCGGACTGGAGCGCGTGCACGCGGACGTGCGGGATCGGGGTCTCGTTCTCGGAACGGCACTGCAACGAGACTGCGTGAGTAATGCGCTGAAGCTTTTTGTACCAGGTGAAGTTAACTTTCAATGACAAAGTTCAGAGAAAATGTACTTTGTCAAATAGAAAGTAAAAACGCATGTAAGGTAAGTGTGGTGAGATCTTAAACGTGCTCGAGATCTTATACAAAATTAAAAATGGATGTACGTTCAAGTGGCACCCCAAGCAGGCCCTTGAAAAAGGTACTTACACCTGCATCCTCACACAACTCACAAGGTATGTTTATTCTTACCCGGTACTATAGCTTTGGTTAGGGACATCCTCTGTTGGAGGTCCCGTGTTAGAAGAGAGCCACACCTCAAGCAAGGTTAAGATCCCACCACCCTTACCTTAGAAGAGCAGGGGTCCTTCCCGATGTGGCTGGATCAAACCCTACAGTCTAGAATCTGGGTTGACATCTGGAAAGGTGTTTCCTAATCCTTTCACTAATGTGTACATCTCAGACATGTACACAACTCTGGCTTGTAC
>NC_049996.1:4628922-4631107 GCF_000003815.2 Branchiostoma floridae
GGAGAGGAAAAGATATCGAACCTGCAACACCATGGTACGTTATCTTAAAGTTTACTATATCATAAGATACAGTTCAGAATTGTTTTGTCTTCACATAATCTCACTGTAATACTAGTAAATGAGCTGACAGGCTCACTTTTGAAATACATTTTTTGTACTTTTCCCTTGTTTTGCACTGCTTTTTTCCCTGTTAATCTACTCTGCGATCATCGTCATCATCTGCAATCATACAAGTCTGATAAATGTTCATAATTAGTTCTGCAGCATTCTACGTAACTTCTTAAAAAGTCTGAGAGCTTAGGTAGAAGACAAGGCAAGTAGAAGACAAATTTGCAGGGATGAAATGTAAAATGCAAAAACTGAGCAAAACTCAAATACACACCCTTAACCTTTATGATCTTAGAATCATCCTCACCTCATCAACATATCAATTCAGAGTTTTTATTCAAAAGCTGGTAAATCACGATGTTTGCCCAATCACTAAAGAAAGACAGTGGATGTACTCTGAAACATCCGTTTGTTTCCAAATTTAACATCCAGTTGCTTGAGAGTTTAACTATCATTTTGCAAAGTTCTAACTTCATGTATTGTCAAATGGTACGACTCTAGTTTCCAGAGTTCGAACCACCTGTTTCTGCTGTCACCCGTCGAACCTGTCACCTGTCATACCTCCTAATCGCTTTACTTCCTAGATTTAGTCTACAAGTCTCCCGCCCGTCAGCTCCTTCCGCAAAAACAACTCAGCTGTTTTAGTGCTGAGTCACTGTGACTCGGAGAGATGCACTCATCTTAGAGGGTCTGCATGGGGGATCCTGACAACGTTTAATGCAGAATTTAGGAGAACACCCATGTATAATTATGCTGAAATCAAGGAAGGTGACTACACAAAATTTGGTCACTTTGCTACAAATCACCAGGGAACTTTCATCAAATTGAAAGCTCCTAGAAATCACAGGAAATCGAATTATGCTACCTACGCCTTGTGGAAAAGAGCATGCAGACCCTCATCTTAGCAGACTGTCTGTAGAATTCATCAGTCAGATATGGCTCTCTCTGTTCGAGAGAAACTTCATTTCAATGTTAACCAAAATGTTTTACATTTAACAAATGAACTGTACTGTACTGAGGACTTTACATTTCAAAGAGTGGAGCCAAAGTCTTTTAAATGACGTGTTAAACTTTATAGTCTGTAAGTAACAAGTAGAAAAGTTACGGCTAACTACACGGTCTTTAAACTTGAAAATGACTTCCAGACTCCGGCTTGTTTTTCCATCCGCACGTTGGGATGACTTCCTTGCCAAGTGGGTGGGAGGGCCGCCCTTGTTATGGGATGTTTTTTCTGCCCCGAGTTTTGTTTATTTTTCTTTGATGCTTCGAACAAGATACATGAGAAATGTTGAAGTTCGTCCAAGGTCCACACATGAGGTTGTTAACACTTGGTCTTACTCTTGGTTTGTTTTCGTTTTACAAGAAGGTAAAGGAAGGAATTTGACCTTGAAATAGCTTTGAGGAAAATAAATCTTAAAATTTCAACTTTGATTATTATGTTTTGATTTTGTAACATCATGTTAGGATCAATCATAGCGATGGAGTCATACCAGTCATTGTTTATTTGTTTATTCGTTTTGTTTACTTTACTGTGAATTCCAGGATTGTCCCCTGAATTCCCGAGACTTCCGAGAAGTGCAGTGTGCTGAACACAACGACCTTCCTTTCCGCGGGAAGAGCTACGAGTGGAAACCATATACTGAAGGTAACCTTGAACTTTGACCTTCAGATGCGAATTCTCCTGGTCGTAACAATCGTGGTTCTGCCGCGAAGGCAACTTCAAGTCTGTTGTATGGTTAAATGATTTGTGACCTTGAATTTACATGTTATGATTTGACCTTGATCCAAGGTGTTGACCCCTGTGCCCTGACCTGTGACCTTGGATTTAATGATTTGACCCTGTCCCCATGTGTTGACCCCTGTGCCCTGACCTGTGACCTTGATTTGACCCTGACCCCATGTGTTGATCCCTGTGTCCTTACCTGTGATTTTTTTATTCAACGACCTTGGCCTCAGGTATTGACCCTTTTGCTCTTACTATTATGTTTTAATGATTTGACCTTGACCCCAGGTGTTGACACCTGTGCCCTGACCTGCCTGGCCGTCGGTTATACTTCTACACGGAGCGGAGAGCGAA